>NC_049206.1:18271725-18464225 GCF_013347855.1 Anguilla anguilla | reverse complement strand
GAGGAGTTTTTTTTTTTGTGAAGGAACCACGCTATTTCTTTTAAGCTGTTCACTTGCTTTATCCAGACAACCAAAGATAAAGCTTTCTCTAATTGAAATCCATTAAGTTAAACATTAACTTTTTTTGTTCTGTCAGTTTCATGCCACAAAGCTTAGGAGTTAAGTGTAAGTGTTTCACACAACATCCGAATATGCTTCATAGATGTCGATCGACCTTACTTGCATACGTGCATTTCTTTATTTTGCCATTTCTTTTTTCTAAGGATTGACAGTGGCTGTGGAGTTTTGAGCATGTGCTGACAGGTCTAGTTAGTTCCAGAACAAACCACTGTTGCATGCATTATACAGAGCTAATGGAAGTGAGTTGAGCATTGCATTCTGGCTAAGGTAAAGTCATCATCTGGCTGTCAACTGAAGAGGGACTACCTGTTGGGACCAAAGTTTATGTGCCTTTAGTCTTAATTTACATTGCATTGTATAATTCAGTTATATTGAACCTCTGGGAAAAAAAATTTTGTATTTAAAAGAAAAAAGGAAAGAGTACGGAATGTGAGTCTTTGAACGGGATTCTTTTTCAAAGAGTTTCGCCATAACCTCAACTGTATCCATCATTATTACTTCAAGAAAGAAATCTCTCAAAAAGGTGAAAAATAAAAAAATGTACAAAAAAAATTCTGTGGTTTATGTCAGGGACAAAAAGTATGTTTTCTACATCCATTGAGTTTTTACATCTTTAGAACTGTAAAATTCAGTATAGTTTGGAAGCAGAACAATTAAAAGTTCATTTTTCTAACAAGCGGGGAGGTTTGGCGGTCTTGTTTGTTTTTCTCTCTTGCTTGTACGCTGCTTTACCTCTGTAGCATGCTCAATAAACACTTCTCTAGCTCTGTATTCATCTCTTCTCTGTCTCTATTCTGCCTCTCTCTCTTTTTCTCTTGTTCTTCACCTCACTTTGCTTCTGACATCCTTTCCTCCCGCGGGGTGGGAAAAGTTTCGGAGCCGCGTGCGACCGGTCGAGAAACGGGCGAAAACGAGCTGAGCCCTTTTTTTAACGAAGGGTTGTTTTCCCACCCCGTGCTTTGGTCTCTGCTTCACACCAACTTTCCCGCTGTGGAGCCCAACATTGCCGTGTCTCTGGTCGTGAGCACTAATCAGTCTTCAAAGGTCTCATGCTTTTCTCTTGCAAAACCATCTTTCTTTTTTTTTTTTCTGTGGAGACCGACCGCTACCTAATCCTAGCTCTGAAAAATGCACCGATTCTAAACGGTTGAAATTTGACGTTGCAATGGAATATCCTATTACATGGACTACATTTTTCCCCCTCTTCTGGGAGGATGAAATTCGATTGTGGGGGTTAACCCTGATGTTGCTAGGATTACGTGCAAGATAAGTCTCCGTAACCTATTTTTGCAACTAATTCTCTTTAGGCTTGCCTGGTATGCTTTTTTTTTTGTTAGTGCTCAAATGCTTTTACATTTGTAAACAGTGGCCAACGTTGCTGCTGAACACTGAACAGGTTCACAGATGCTTCAAACCTGGGAGCTTAATGTTTTTAATGTACAAATGTACATTAGTTAAAATGGGAAAATGTACTTACCGTAATCTACATAAGCCATTTGGACGGAAGTTAATGTTTCAATCTGTATTAATGTAAAGGTCAACCCACTTATAAGAACAGCATCCGTCTTGGATGATTTTATTCTGACATTGTATTCATAGAGGTTTGTTTTATTAACGGCAAATGAGAAGGGTGCTTTTTAGCACAGCTTTAATAACTACTGTGAAACGATCGTGAAACAGTCTTTTCTAGCACATGGTGTACAATGTGCTGCTCCTGAACTTAAGAACAGTCCACTTAACCATGAAATTAACACATTTTCATGGCCTTAATTGTTCATGGGGAAAAAAGTGTTTCTAGATTTTCAACGTGTATGGCCAGAAATGGTGCTACTGTCAACTGAACTTTGAAAACATAAAACATGAAGTGTTTCACTCATGCCTTTTTGTGATTTGACAGCAATCACTTAGCAGCGTTCCTCTTTGACAAGCCTGTCAAGTGAAGATGGTTTTTAATGCACTCTAATCAGCCTCACCAGAGACCGCTCTCCTTTGGTATGGATTTGTCCTTTCGGTTTTTCTTTTCAGAAGTTTGCAGTGTAGACCCGGCCATTTTTCAGAGCTGCAGTGGATTTACTTGGGTGAACTTTCATTCTATTTAAGCAGGCAACATTTTTCCTCACCGTAAAGATCCTTTCTTTTAACTGCCAAGTTGAAGAACAGACAATTGTTTCATGTGATTGTACTGGATAGGCTACGCAAAAGGAATGCACAAAATTCTAATGGCTTTCATTAGCTTGTTGATTATGATAAAAAGGAAAAAGAACAAGATCATTACATGGCAACAGATTGCGCCTTCTAAGAATATTAAATGTTCTGAGATGAAAATATTAAAGGAGTCCAAGTGTCTTATTACATGCAGTGCATTTAAAAATTGCTCTTTCCTATGGATTTTAATCACTACATTACCTATTACTGGGTAATTCCTGCAGCTCCTTCACCAACATCTGGATTGCACTGCTTTTAAAAAAAGAATACTTGAGCCGTTGTTAGACTAGTTATGTTCATTTACAGTAGCAGTGCTTCATTTAATATTAAAAACACATTTGTATTGACTGAATATTTATGTCTTTCATTATTTAATGACAAATGCCACGGAACACTATTACCATAACACCTGAAATACTAATTAGAACAATTGACAGATGCTTTCCAAATGCGTATTGCTTTCTCAAAATTAAGAATTGACTGCATAAAAGTTTGTTAACCTATTTTTGTGTTTTTATGTTGTCAATGAGCTTTTGTTTTATCCTATGACATGCTCTTATTAACTAGTCTTACCTTCTGTGCTTTTGGCTGTGTCATTGTTTACCTTTGACTGTGCTTACCTCTAACAGCATGAATGTGCACAGACAATGGTTGCGGTCAATTGCTCACATAGCAGGTAAGTCCTTGAAGTTTGTGGTTGTATTTCATAAAGCATAATTCAACATAACACAGTTCTTAACATGGCTAACTACAGTTACTATGTTAAGGATTTATGATCAGGCACATTGCTTTGTGACTGCAGATACTGAAACCTTTAGCCTCAGTTTCTTATGACATTTCTAATGAAAAGCACAGAAGGTAAGACTAGTTAATAAGAGCATGAAGGCGTCATACGATAAAACAATAGCTCATTGACAACCTAAAAACATAACGTATAACAGCTTTATACAGTGGTAATGCCATTCTCGTTAAAGCAATATATTCTGTCACAGTTTTTTTCTTTCATTGGCAAATATAATGAAGATGATTTAGTCCCTGTGTGAATGGATTTATTTGGTAGATGAAATTTTACTGCATAACTCATGCAACTTCTGTCTGTTTTTATGAAGTAAAACTACTCCCAAGTCAGAACATGGATTTGATCCAAATCAACACTCGAAGATTTTGATGAAATGTTTTAGGGAAGATGTCCCATTATCATGAGATATCTATTCCACAGCACAGTTACAGTGTACAGGCTACAATAATTACAAAAAAAGAAAAAAAAATCTGATTAAAGTTTGTGCTGAGTAAGGCTTAATTTAGCAAAGGCTTGGAACTAAAAAGTGAGTGGAATTTTGCAGTTAGCATTGTGTCTTGAGGATTATGCCATTGTTTAAAGCATCATTGCTTGAAGAATACACGTAAATGTACTTCCACTTAATATCCATTTATATAGTTTCTCATTCTGTGCTTGTAGACACAAATTTTAATCAATATGTTTAAAGTTAAGTCCATGAATGGATTCAGACTACGTAGAAAAAACACAGGGTCAAGTTACATGAAATAATTTAGGAAACGTTGGATAGCACTACTTTGGAATAAAGCCAGTTTACTTTGTGTGAGCTAAGATAGCCAATATTGTTTGTTGTAACTTGGCCTCATTTTGATATCAATACTTTTAATGGCACGCCTAGATATTGCTAGTTTTGATTAAATACCTATAGAAAGTGCTTTATGTGCATGAGTAAAGTGGAATTTTTGTACACTGAAAACGTTTTTTGTTGGGATGTAAATGTTCTATGATAGATGAAAGTGAAGTTTTCAATACAACATTTTTGAAAGTACAATGAAACAAATCTTTAAAAGAAAATAAAAATCTGGGTTTACCCCACTTCGAAAGATACTGTGTGACCCGTTGGTACTAGAGTGGTGCATAGAATAACATTAACTATAACCCTGCAGCGAAAGGCAGCCAATTGCTGATAGGCCACTATCTGTGAGACTGCGAGCTGCAACACTTCTCCCGAGATCGAGAGATCGCACTCCACACTCGTCGTGCTCGTGTGCAAGTGTAGGTGGCATGGCGGTAACTGGAGAGGCAAAACTTGAAAATTCAAGATTTGTGTGGGTGTCATGGTGGTAACCGCAGAGGAAAAATGTGAAAATTACAAATTAAAGAGAAAAGAAAGATTACGTGGCTCTTGTGTGACATGGCTGAATACTGTTACAATACAGATTTCTTGGTTCTCTGCTGTGCACTTCATATGGCTTCATCAACAAGCGACAAACTTCCAGCAGGACAACACTGTATCCAGCCTGCCCGTGTTACTGACTTTCTAAAAAAGATCAGAATTTTTAGGCTTATTGATGCTGGTTAATGCGGGCTCGAATGCACCACCATGTATGATTATGGATTTGGATGTAGGAGATGCTCTTAGAGCAAATGCTCATTACCTAGCAAATGCTCTGCTGCCGAGACAGTCAGGGACACATATTTAAATATGTCTGTAAGCTTCAATGCCGAGCGTTTTGTAATTGGCTAGGCCTTCAAGGTTGTGTTTTGAGGAAATGAAAGCCATAGGGACATTTTGTGCCTGGGAATCCATCGAAAAAATAAATATGTTTTGTTGGGAAGCGGCGTTTTGTTAAAGGCCCAATTTAGTGATTTCCGAATGTCCTTATCTGCACGTTGGTTAGCATGTGCAGAACAGAATGGCTGAATGTTATCTGTAAACAAATATTACAGCACCCAGGGCACTGTGCAATAACACGCTTTCTTTTATTTCGAATATCGTGCTAAAGGAAACTGATACTAATATAATTCATTTTATTAAAGTTAGTTACTAGAGACTTTACACAGTAATCAATATATTAGTCTAATAACATTCCCCAAATAAATTCCCATTTGTTGTTCCGAACAGGTTTTGTCGTAATCACAGAAAAAAAATTATTCCAGGCATATTGTATGTGACTTACTGGTAACACCACCTGATGGTTATCATTTAGTCATAAAAATACATTGTGAAGGATGTTGGATTAATATTCTGAATAGTGAAATGATGTTCTGAATTTCATTATTAAAGGCCAGATTCTTTGAACATTGCTTACTTTCATCACAGTTAACATGGCCATTTACAATTATTTGTTCAAGTGGGACAGTAAAGCTGAGTAACATTTTAAGACCATTTCTGCTGCAGTGTAACTTGAAGGATGCTTAAAGGACAACCACGAAACCTGAGAAATCTGCCTTTCTGTGGGTTCTGGGAATGGAAAATTGTAAGATCATTAAGTGAAGAAAGGGAGTTTTCCTTGCTGAATATTCCAGCTAAGACCAGCTGGGATTCTGAGCTGGTTTAAGATTGCTTAAGCCAGAGCATGTGAGTGGAGTGGAGTGGTTGGAAATTTTGTTCCCTTTTCATGAGCATATGTTTGCGCTTTCCTCCTCGCTCCACGTCCTTTCCCAGCTCGACTCCACTCACAGAAAGTTATCAGTCAAATTTCACCCTGTTTTTCTTTTCTTTTTTTTTCTAATCGTGAAGATATTTTCTACATTTATTCGGTAGTGGCCTAGACTAATACCAATAATAATAATAATAATAATAATAATAATAAACAATTTATACAACAGTGACATTTCTATAATAAACATAAGTCAGAGCCCATTATTGGGCTACATATGATTTGAAAATTAAATGCAGAAACAAAACAAGCCACAGCGGGCTGTAGGCCTAATATAGGCCTATTCTTTTGAGGAACAAGATTTCCTTATAGGCTAGTAGGCAGTGGCACAAATAGTATTTTATTTATGTAATGCTTGTTTGTTAAATTTATGCAAATCAAACAAAAAAGGAAACACAAGCAGCCTAGACTATGCAGTAGCCAATATATGGACATGCTTTGTTTTTAAAAGAGCCAGTCTATCGCATTTGTTATTTAAGTTTACTTTTTATGATAGGTAGCCTTGAAATAGGTAATCAATAAAACTAATAGGCTCCAGTTACAATGAAACAATTTACTGGGGAGGCTTTGAACTGACTTTGAGGAATACAAATTTCAATGAGATTTGAGGTTGGCTTATGCAGGGGTGTCAAACTCCATTCCTGGAGGGCCGTGGTATATACAAGTGTTTGGCGTGTTTCTGCACAAGTAATTCATTTAAATCTCTGTTTGGCTGAAGAGTGCACACACTTTATATTCAAGGCCTTAATTGGATGCTGATTAAATGAAAACACAAATACCTGTGGACATTGCGGCTCTCCACGACTGGAGTTTGTTACACCCCTGGAGCTACATGAACTAGACATGAAAATTGTGAAGATATGGGAATGGGACCATTCTCTCCACATTCTCTCTCTTCATTCCTTTCTTTTGAATGTACTTCTACTGTGCACATATTTATCAGTCTCCTTGTGAAAAAATGTAACAAACTGCCAAGCAAATTTGGCTAATTGCTTGTTATGGGATAAGAGTTGAGCAATGGGGAAGCTGCATAGGCCTACTCGACCATGTTTTTTTGCCTGCTCATGAGCAACGCTTACAAATGAGCAATACTGGAGCGAGAGAAAATTCAGACACTCCATCCCTATGAAACCCCTCCCCAGTCAAATTATGCTTTGCTTTAAGCTGTGTGTTCAATCTAGCTGGTCTCTAGCTGGACAAAGCTGGTTGAGTAAGCTGGTGGTCAACAGCTGACTATATAGGCTGGTCAGCTGTTGAACAGCTGGTTGACCAACTAGACGTGTCGAAAACACAGCTTAAACCAGATAGGCCACCCCTTTTCAGCAGGTATGTCATTGCCATCACCAGAAACTAGTTAAGACCATACTGCAAACCAGTCTGGACCCAGAAAAGCAGAAAAGTTTGCACGTTGTACTTATCATCCAAAACAGTGTTTTAAGACCATGACATTAAATGGTGTTGCTATCTAATATATTTTCATAGATTTACTACAGTTTTTCTAATGAACAAATCTGAGAGTAATATCTTTTTAAGCTAATATTTCAAACCAGATTTCAAATTAAGCAAGACATTGGTTTATTGCCCTTTGCTTCTGACCAGGTCATAATATTCAAGGTAATATCCCAAGGAATATTAAAAATTAATCTGCCACAAGGTTACTCATTCAGCAGTCTTTACTTTGTCAAATTGCTTCTAGTATTAGATGTTGTACAAGAGCTGAATTATTCAATCCTCCTATGTCAGCTACCATATTTCATTATCATGTATGTATCACAGAACAAATGGGGTGAAGGTCAGGTCTTTTTCTTGTTTGTACATTTCCTCCTCTTTTCTTCTTAATTCTTAATGAATCGAAGTTAGAAATTTTATGGGGAGCACATATGAGCTAAGACTGCTGTCCCACTGTAAAAGATTTTGATTCGAGTTTTGATAATTGCTGTTATGATTACTATATGACAGCTTTTGATCTCCACTAATACAATTAATTAAACTTTCAATGCAAACCAAAAAGTTACTCTTAATCCATACTGGCAGTAGCCACCAGGTAATTCTCCCTTTCAAAAAGGGATTTTACCTGAATTTTACCAGTGCATGATGAGTACTTGTAGCGTACAGGCATGTCAGCTCCCCATCTGAAGTCCTGGGTCATCACCTGCCCTTTTAATGTTGAGGGGGGTGCTGTGGTTTTCTTGACGTGTCCTGTATTTGGGACCATTTATTAAGGTAAATGTACAGCATAAACTCAATGGACCTCATTCACAAAACATTTCTTAAATTATTCTTACTTTTGTTTTTAAAAATGAATGCTGACAGTTTCCAGATTCCATCATGTTCATGTGATTAGCTTAAGGAAACAGCTATGAATAAATAAAGATAAGAAAAAAAAAAATTATGAATGCTGAAATGTTCTTGGAAACGTTCTTAAACACAGTTTACGATCAAATGTGATTGTACACGTTTCGTGAATGAGACCCAACGAATTCTAGGTGCGCTGTGCATAAACCTGTCTATGCCATTTCTAACCTGGTTGTATCGTGTCCTGATTATTATAATGTCTCTTTTTCTTGTGCTGGCTAGTTTCCATCTGGGTTGTTCCTGCATGGTACACCTGCCTGTCTTCTTCTGTATGCTTCAGGTTGAATGATGGTTTGGAAGGTGGTGGTTTTGGACTTTTTTTTATCTAACTAGAATGCGAATGAAAGCCTGATATTTAAATGGAAGATTCACTGTTAAATAAACAAATTACATAGGCTTAATATAAGGTTATACTGCATATAATTTAAGTCCCATTTGTAGTTCTGGACACCACCCCTTGCCATACACCCCTGGAACTCTGTTTCCCATCTGCACAGGAGCAGCACTGTGTGCCACCCATTTTGGTGGCACTTGTTTGATGAACCGCTGTCCCATGGTAGACTGGAGATGTGAGACTGACAGATATGCACAATTTGCAATGCCCCTTCTGTCTGTGACACTGGTGTGCAGAATGCTGGGACAACCCAAGAAGAAGCTCATGACAGATTAAAGCAGAATCTTAGAGATGACTTCACAAAATAGAAAATTCAAGATTAAATTGACTTTTATCTATATGCAAATGATTGCCGAGCTAAAGTTGTTTCAATTATTCACGTGGGAGGTTGGGCATGTGGACATCTTTTTGTACAGGAAGATAACCTGTCTGCGCTCTTTTGTCAGACAAGAAACAATTAACGTCTGTCTCTCACTGAGTTCGGACGCAGAGCTGCAAGGGCAAAGTGAGACTCCCGGCTGATTTTCCCAAGGCCCCCGTAGCCACTGTGTCAATCCTAGAGATGATGTTATATCACGGTTTCTTTGTCACGGTTCATTTCATCTTGTCTTCACATTTGTTGTCATTGCTTTGATTTCTCCAGATATCCTACATATTCTGGCCCATCTTGACGCATAAACAAAAAATAAAAAGACAACAACAAAAGAATTGCCGCCGCACTGCTTCTGTCAGGTGCGGACGACTGTGTTTGAGAAAAACAATGACAGAGAAACATTTCCACTTGTGTGCATAAAACCTCAACATTTTTCAGTATGGTTGCCATGGTTCTTTCATAAGCCCCACCTATTTCTGAAGAGCTCATGTTCAGATGCCAGAGCTAATTTGCAAATACTGCTATCACTTGAATGTGGTTCTGCATGATAAATTTTTGTTTGTTTTCAAACATGGCGTGTGAATGTATCTATGCAATTATTATGTGTGAAATAGAATTTCAGGTACTATGAAAGAAGGTTAAAATGTGAGGGTTTATCTTTTTCATATAAATCTATTGAAAGTTATTGCACAAAATGCATGAAATAATCTAATTTGTCCTAACCAAAATCTAATTGAACAATCTTCATACATATGCCATTAATATGCAAGCTCGTGAATGTTTTTCATGTTGAAATTGAATCTAATTCCACCAAAAATAAAACACTTGATGATTGAACCTTTCATAACATTATCCATCCAGTACAATACATAGAACATGCTGTTATCTAGATGGGATTACCAGGTAGTGCCCGCATGCAGCTGGCTTAATTCCATTGACTTTATTTGCTCCTGATGCATGCATACTCTGGTTAAGTGCATGGAGTGCCAGCGGTCCTGTGAATGCTGTTACCAGGAGCAGGCTTCACACTCCGGGAGATGGAACATTCTGAGTGGCTGAGCATGAGAAATCTATTCATATCTGAGAATGCGATCACTCCGGTCCACTGACTCCTCTGACTGAGAGAAAGCAAATGTGTTTTTCTTTGCTCTTCCTCTAAATTACCATCAGGTCTGGCATTGCTCCCATATTCTTTCAAACGACTGCCTTTGCAGCCTTCATTTTCAAAGAAGAAATACAGAAAATGTACTGTGTAATCTGTAATGGCCTCCAATCCATATTTGCAGCCTTTATACCGCCCCACCACCCACACTGTATGGGTCATGTCAGGGTCATTGATTTTATTTAACAATACCAGTCCTGCTTATTTTTTTGTATAGGCTGTGTGTATAAACTATTCAATATGTAGTCAACAAATCAAGAGAACCTCTGTCTTCAGAAATGAAAAGCCAACTTGCACATTTAAATACTGAATATGCATTGGGCCTTCTTGTCCCTTCAGAAATTAGCTAGTTAACCAATAATTCTAAGCTTCCCTAAAAAAAAGAAGTCATTATCAGGGAAATGTATTCATTACCAACCACAAATTTCTAATTCTTTTGCTTGATATGCTTTAGAGGTACCTTGATGGCAGAATTTAGATTCTGCAGTATTTCAGACCTTCAAAGGTCAGGTGATGCTACATTATAAAAGTGATGGCTAATTGGTAATCGTGTATATCATTTCCTCGTGGTGATTTACCTAATGAGATAATTATTGGCAAAATGGTGCAAGGGAAGGACTTAACTCCCCTGGAGGCCTTTGTTACCGGGGGAATGACATCAGAACATGAGGTGAGGTCGCCCTCTGCAATCTGATCTCCCAGAGGAATGAGCTGCAGAGCAACCTGAGTTTAACTCGCTGTCCACCTCCATAAATTAGCAATGCTAACAGCTTGCTGAGACTAAAGATCTGTCCAGAAATGCATTGCCAGCTTTATCGGCATCATCTATTTTGCCTGCATTTACATTTTCATTTAGTTATTTTGTGGATGCTCTTCTCCAGTGTGACTTACAATATAACACACCCATTAAGGGTATACAATACAACAGTACAGATTTTAAAGGAACAATAAAACAGCAATACTGAGTTAAAGATTTTTTTCACACATACATTAGCCAGAGTAAGAGGCCATACTAAACATTAAATATAAAAAACCAGCACCAAACAGTAAATGTGGTTGAAGATCAGGAAGTCCTAATAGTGGCATGAGAAAGAGGCGAATCTGGGTTTATGGTCCCATGGTGTAGTTGGCTATGTAGCTCCTTCTGGCATCTTTGAATTGATGAGCGTAATGGCTTTCACCACTCATTGCCCTAAGAATATGACTGATAGGAGTAAGCTGAAATTCTCAGGAGTGGTCCATTTCAACTTTGGAATTGAGTCTAAAACCTTCTGTTCACAAGTAAGGAAGTATCCTCCTTAAGAAGTATAGTATCTTATTAGGTACCCTTCCCCCAGTTCTTCCATTGCTGTACGCTATACTTGATTCTGTTTTGTTGCTTGGTGATGCTCTTGTCTGCACTGAGAATTATTTTTATCCAAGATCTACAGTGAATTTATGCACATGGCTGAACCATGTTATATATATTTTTTATAATTGTGTGTGTTTTTGCCACTGTGGGCCGACAACACAAAACTGAGTCACTTGTTTTTGTAAATGTTGAGGCCTTCTAACAGAGCCCAGTGCCATTCACACATCTAATTACCTCTCCCACATGCAAAAAGTTTGTCTCAATTTAGCCAGTGACTCCAAAGACTGCCAGAGGTCAGAAACATTATACCCAGAATGATATGCATCTTTGCACTGGTTTGCCCCAAATTGTTTTCCAGATGTTTGGCTCATGGATTGTAGTCATAGTTGTTCTCTATTACAATCATCACAAAACAGTGTCCGTGATATTTGTTTGTCTATTTGGAGAGATTGTAACCAAAGTCTTTGAAACTGACCAAACACACAGGTTCACCGTTCACATGACATGATCACAATTGTAATTCATTAAAAGGATCTGTAACCAAAACCAAGATTTAAAGGCAGATTAAGCAGGTTTTTTTTTTTTTTTTTACTTGAAAATATAATAAAAATAACCATGATCAGGCATATACACTGGCAAACTATGTCTTTACATGGTTTTGCTGAATTTGTGCACATTTTACCTGTATTTGTTATTCTAAAATGTGTTCGGTATGTTTCTGGGCGTGGCGCACTTTTCTGTGTGGGGAGGGGTGGCTGTGACTACAAAGCCTATGGGTTTGGTAATGGTTTGGTATCGGTTTGGTATCAGATTACAACAAAGCACTTGTTGCTAGTTTGCTGCAATGGTAGATGCGAAGAAGCCTAAATACAGTGAAGCAAAAAGATAAGCTGACAGAGCTCCTTCAAAACCTAAATTCAACCTTGGAATTACTTTTCTTCGGTGGCGTCAGCTGAAGTTTGCCAAGGGAATGAAAAGCGACACGGAGTTGGCCTGTTTTCTGTTGGACTTGTAAGTGACGTTACTTTCAGCAAGTTAGTTTACGCAGCTAGATGCCGAGGTTGGGTAGCTTTTGTATCGGATGCTGTTGTTATACCAAGATGTCTCCCCTATGGGACTGCTGTTACTGTTTATGATTGCAGCTCGGTAATTAGTCCGCATTTATTTCAGTCAGGGGAAATTGATTTGATACATCATGCACGCATATTCTCTAGCTAACGTTACATGTAGCGAACTTCACTAAATTGCTACCTACTTTGAAAAGGCTACAAATTGATTTGATACAGCATGCACGCATAATCTCTAGCTAACGTTACATGTAGCCAACTTCACTAAATTGCTAACAACTTTGAAAAGGCCACGAATAACTTAAAAAGTAATTCACTATAAATGTTTATTAGCTAGCTATGATAGAACTATGGCCTGCTAATATTACTTATTCCACACGCGATTTCGTGTTACGTCCGATCGCTAACTAAATGTCCAGGGGGATATTTCAGAAAGCAGGATTACTGAGTATAAGGTCTAAGCAAATGACTTTGCTAAGAAACTATTTGCTTGGATTTTTTGAGACGGTGATAACTCTTATAAGAGTCAATGCCTTATTTAACCACATTAGATGGGTGCTTTCATCATCATCATAACCTTTATTTAATTCTGGGAGGTACAAGCCCTCATTTTCAATGTAGCCGAGATTACAAAAACATTTAAGACACAATAAGTATAATAAAAGATCACAGAATATAGCAACAGTAAAACCAACATAGTATGTAATAATAATAACTAGAATAAAATAAAATAAATAAAATCAAGCACAGATAAGATCAAAAAGAGATACAATCTTTGGGCAAGTCATGTGGCCATTTATTTTTTTTTATATGAGGCCAGCACCGATGGTGCCTGGCTTGAAAGGGGGATCTGTTACATTTTGCCTACAGATTAAACCAACAGGTCTAGGGTATCAGCCACACCTGTCTCTGCCCTCCGTCCTATTATTAAGCCATTGTTTGGTTGCATAGCTTACAGGTGATTTGTCATGTAAACTGCCTAACAGTGTATTGAGTGTTTATGCACATTATGTTTTTACCCCAGTGTACTTGCTAGTACTAATCCTTTGGACAATAATGAGGCAGACCTCACACAATTTTAGAACATAATTGAAAACCTCTGCATAGAAAAAGGTGTGTTGAAGGATTTATTTAGGCATACCGTGCATTGCATTTGAAACATCTATACATTTGGTCTTGGAATGGTATTCCATGGTCCATGGTTACTGACCCCATCAATGGACATAATGAAATGAAAAAGCGAGAAAACTATAATTTTACTTGTGAGGAAAGGTGGGGTGTAGAGAGGAAGGGATGCCAGAAACAGCTGACATGAGGATGATGCGGATATTTTTATGCTGTACATGTAAAAAAAACTGGTTTAGTTGATTCAATAGTATTAGGGGTTGTCTGAAAATGTCTCCTGAAAAAGATGAAAACATTTTTATGTAGTATCCATGTATGCAGCTGGGTATGCGTTCTAAGGCAATTTAGTACCTTACGCAAGGGTACAATGGCGGTTTCCTACCGGGAATACAAGCCTGACATCCTTGAGTTACAATTCCAGTTCCCTCAACATTATATTACACTGCCGGGGGCTACCTTTATCAATGAAATTAAGAGGATATACGCTTGTGATTTAATGCTGTAAATGTTGCTTATTGGTCATTGAAATGTACATAAATAGGAGGGAAAAATACAAAAGCAGAACAATTTAGAAAACAACAAAACTAACAGGACTAACAACAAAAACCTTCAGCTGAGAATGGCAGACACAATAAGCCACATCAAAAATAAGCAACACTTTGACACCTCACAAAGAATAAAAGGGAAAAAAGCCACAGTCCACTGAAATCTATGTTCACTGAAAGCTTGCGTAGTAAAAGCCCTTTTCGTCCTTGTGTAATGTGCAGCCACTGTTGCACTGTTGCTACGCTGTTAATGAGAACCTTCAGTACATCAGTTAACCACAATTTTCCCTCTGTCTTTAAAAGATCAGTGTAACACAATTACATCATATTACAGTATCTATTCTATTGATCTGATTTCCAGCTGCTGCTGGGTATATATGTTGTTTGGGTTTAAAAGCTAACGAGTCACATCATACTAGATTGACTAAATTTACTTCAAACTAACAGAATAATTACTCAGGGTGGGGGGAGGGGGGCGGTGTTGGGATTATAAAAATTGAATTGGGATTACAAAGCAATCATCAAATAGATCTGTTCCTTCCATTTCTCTATTATGGAATAACATTCATTGAAATGCTCTCTGTGTGTGGTCTTTGAGAACGTTTTAAGAGTTCTGCCAAATTCTCCCAACTGTGAGCAAAGCAGTCACTGATTTGTCCTAGAATGTGAAGTCTGGGTAAAAAAAAAAATTCCTTTTCCGGTTTTAAATGATAAACTTTTTTTCTTTTCTTTTCTTTTTTTAATTCTTTTAAAAGCTTTTTATTATTCTTTTTTAAAAGAATATTTGATGATTGCAACAGGTCATTTAGCCCATTTAGACTATGAATGCCTACTGTCTGGATAGCATGTCTAGATCTGGGTCAAGCCTGGCCTCCAGTAGTGCATGCTCTTATTAAGATATATAGCACATAACAGTGTTTGTAAATTGAATTTTCTTCTCTGGATGTGGGAAAGTGTATCTTCAGATTCCCAGGTCTCAAAGTCATACAGCACAAATAATTGAATTATTTATTTAAAAGAGGGGGACTCGTATTTTTTGCATCCTTTTCAACGTACATGTGCATTCACATTTCTACCCATATTCGACTGATAGACATTATATCAGTTTATATACGGGATAATGTGTATTTAACTCTTTCCCATAGTCTGAGGCATACAAAGATTGTTCAATTTTGTTTTATTTTTTGTAAAAACACACAAATTATTTTCCTTTGACAGGCTCTCAAAATACTTTTTTGAAATGGCTTACGTGACTATATGTAAAGTAATTACGTGCAACTCTCCCTTGATAATTCAGTTTCAGATTACGCACAATTTTGCAGTTGGTTCCCAATTTTCTGTGATGCTCCAGTGTTGACGGTTTTACCACACTGTAAAAATGACCTGCACCTCTATTAAGCAACTGTTAACAAAAAAGATATAAGATATATCTGCACACTCAGAAGGGAAACATTACAAACTTAGGTGAAATTTCAAAAACAAAAAATGTAAGCGAGTCCATTCTAGAGAACCTATTTTACCTATTACCCATTTGACAAGCGAAGAAAAGCATTAGTTAGAAGGGCACTGCAGGCATACACAGCTCCAAGCTAGGGAGGGACGGTTCTTGTGGTGTCAGAAAAACACAGCATCAGTGAGGGAACATTAAAAGGGGAGCCGCAGTCAGCTGACAAGCAGGCTCAATTAAAATTTCTCCTAGCTCTGTTAATGAGTAAAAAGCATCCATTAATTTGTCAAATGACAAACGTGTAGCATTGTATACTGGTTGGTTCCGTCGCTATTATTTCATTATGCTGCTCCCTTGGAAACTCCTAAAGATTTCATTTTCAATGGACCCCGACACTCACAAGTCAGTGGGGGGAGGTGTATGTAATTAGAAGCGGTGATGTGTAAGACTTGGGGATTTAACTTTTTCAGTAAAAAAATAAAAATAAAAAATTAGCAAAAATTTTGTTGATTGCTTACCCATACACTTCTAACTCAGGTTGTTGTGTAGGTTGCAGTTAAGCAAAAAATGGCACAGATCAAGCCAATTTTTTTCAAATACACTCTCAACAAAGGCATTTTTCTATGGAGGAGCCAGGCTAGGTGCTTCATGGGTGAACCGCACGGTCTAATTTGATGACCTCATCTGCCCCTCTCTCTCTGTCTCTGTTCACAGGCAGGCACTCTTATCCCGTGTGGTGGAGAGCCCACTCTCCTTTTAAAGTAATCACGTCCATTAATGTTTATCAGGTCACTTATCGGGAGGCCAGTTTGTGAAACGTCCTCTCTGCCGTGTGCTAAAAGGGGAAAAGGTTCCATTTGGCAATGCCTGAGCACTAACAGCGAAGCATCATGGGAGATCAGGCTGCATGTGGGCAAAAGCACTCATCCCTCCAAAAAGGCCCGTGCCAAATGCAAGGAAATTTAAGCAGCCTTTGATGGCCAAATGTCGCTGTGCTCAGTGTCCCGGGCATGCAAAATACCTTCGGATTCTCTTTGTGCTCGGTGGGGAACTGAAACGCCTGGCTGGGCTGAGGTCTGGAAAACAAATATCGAGTGAAAATGCAGCAGTGCATGGACCAGCACAGTGGGTCCTTGCACAGAACAAACTATTTCATCTCCTCTTATGTAGTAATAATAAGGGACCTAATGGTTGCATTATATAAATATGCTTACCTGAAAGGCTATATGTTTTCCTATGTTCCTGAATGGAGACAGTGTCTTTTAAAAGAAATAACAAGATTAATTAAAAAAAATATAATATACATAATATGAAGTAGATCATTTGTGATGTTATAAATTTACACACTGATAAAATCAACCGTATTAACTCATGGATATCTACATATACCGTACCATGTACTCTCAAAGACGTCTTCAGTTCTTAATATATAGCATATGTAAGATATTTGAAAGACAGAAAGACCATAATACATTTATATCTATGTGCTGGGCCTAGGAGAACATTCAAATGCACACTATGTGAAGAGTATTTATTGTCCAGCCCATACAAAACGAATGCATTGCATCATGTTTTAGAAGTCACACATTAACACACAGGCAGTCCAATTTCATGGTAACTACCTTGAGAGTGTTTGACAGATGGGCATTTCATTAAAACAGCAGGGTCAGCTAAGGATGCATTATGAAACTGTGCCAGGGCACCAGGCTAATCAGTTCTGTTATCTGCAAAAAGCAACATGGGATCATTCTGAAAGGCCACAGGACATTTTATTCAAAGTACAAAACCTACTGTACGGTCTCCCCATCACTGCAGTGAGGCTTTGATTTTGAACTACAGGTAGAGTGCCCCTGGAAATTCAACAATGGTACCAACCTGATTCCCCTTGGAGTGTCCTATGTACACTTGCATTGACCTGTGCTACGTACTGCTGCCTGGATTCAATCAATAATTGTCCTTTTAATTTTACTCATGTTTAAATGCAAGTGTCTATTCTGCACAAACAGTCTGGCAAGGTCAGAGAAGCATTCAACAGAATGAATGATGAAAGGTTTTCCATTGGAAAAAAGAATGAGAATTGTATTCATTTGTTATTCAAAACTTGATTGCACTCGCACAAAAGTTGATTTAATCCAGAGTTTAGATTTTTCAACATGCAGAAGTAATCAGGGCAACGATGATGCATATTCCTCAGTGTTAACAGGACTAACATGATGGACAGTGCACAAAACCGGTGGGCTATAAATTGTGAGGATCAACAAAAGGAATAATGGGGATAGAGGGAGAATGTGAAGCCATAGTGCAAAATCATCCTTTGTGAGTAAATTTGTCAGAAGGCTTAACACGGTGACAGAGTTAATGACGGATTAACTCAGGGAGCGGGGCGAATGAAAGCGCAAACGCTTGACAAAACAAGACAGAAAAGTTGCTTGAGTGCTCTGGAAGACGCCAGTGAAATATGCTGGCGTGGAATCTAGAGAAATGTGTCATATGATGATTGCAATTGTGGTGGCAATGTTTAGGAGGCAAGCACAACGATTTTTCTAACCGATACAGTTAGCCCATCAAACCTGTGGGGGGTAGTGTTTTGTTTAGATTCAATCTATATTTTCCCTTAACCTTGACTTAAATATTAACCCTGTTAATATTTGAAAATCCCCAGAAATGTTGGCAGCCATAGGGAACTCTGTGGTAAAAATGCTGAGCTACTGTAATGCTAACCAGATTTATTTTTTGATACAACACATGCTACCATTGTAACTGATTCTGCTCTTTCAGAAATTTAACTTTATCTTATAGGCCTATTTCACAATGACTGATAAATTGTTAACCATTATAAATATACTGTAGTTCACACATAGGCAGAGAACAAGTATAGGGGTAATTCTCTAGGTCCACTTCAGAAACATGTAAAATATGACTTTATTTTGTTATAAGAATATAGACCAATATTTCAATATTTGGTAACACTTCAAGCTGACCTGATGCATGCATAGTACCTTCATAAGAGCTACATAATGGCCACAGTGACTTGTCTTGCATCCATAAATTGTCATGCCATCACGTGCATCAGAGCAATGTGAAGCAAGCAAACGGAAAAAAACTAATATGCAAATAAACACAAGGACAAAGAATGGGCTCGGTTTCCCTAACCCATCAGCTCACCCCAGCTATCGATGGAAAGGGGGAGAACTATTAAGTCAAGCGCCAGCCATCGAAATGCTTTGTAAAAATTTCAGTCACAATGGCACTCTCCGTTGTTTCGCAATTATGCCTTACTAACAACAGAGTGGCAAGAAAGCCCCTCCATGCCGTCTCTCTGCCAATGCCAATTACCAGGGGTCAGGGTCAGAATTCAATCCACTGTTCTCCGCCAGCTCCCATTTGCCACCGAGCCGGTATGTTAATTTGTTTTCATGGTCATTGTCAGACTCGGGCTCGCAGATGAAGGAACAAAAGGAGCGGATGAATGTGGCTTATTTCCCACAAAGGCCCTCTCATGTGGTCTCTCAGAGATAGCACCGCCGACTGAAGAGAGATAGAGTTTTACTTCGTGCATACAGGAGACGAACACCCGCTAACGCTAATGAAAATGGAACCTATTTAGCGAGAGGCCGCGTCCCTTGTTTCCCAGAGAAAGACTAAACGGATGTAATGTTCCTCACCTTGAGTATGTATTTCAGATGCTCTTTTTTTCTGTGAAGATATCCAAAGTTTGGAGAATGACCAAAGATTTTCAAGAAAACCAAGGTGCTCTTTTTTGTGAGAAGGCTAGAAAGCCTTTTGTAAAATGTGGCTATTGACTTTCGTATTAAAGGCGTTTTGTCTTTCTTCTTCACAAACGCTTGCTCCAAAGAACAGACCTACCTTTTTTGTATTCCAGTTTTAGTTTTCAAAATCCTTGTAGTTTCTCTTTAAACCGTTGTAAGTCTTATTCCACCGTGCATATAACCAAATGTAGTACTTTAAATACATTTTCTGCTCATAATAGAAGTTTATTTCATTTGCACTGGGCAACAACAGCTCCACCACACATTCGTTGGCAATGTTGCTCCTGCAGATGACATGAACAGATTTCTTTAACACTATTCTTTAATGACAGCAGTTATGGAGGGGCATAATGTAACACTTCACCATGCGATGGTTCATTTTTATTCTACGCATGGACTTTGTGTCACTCTAAGAATAAAACATTTGAGGTTTTTTGGTTTTTAAATGACCCAACGCCAGTGAGCGTTTGCGTGTTACTGATGAGTTTTCTGTTTTCCACATGTGCAACGGTCAAATGGCCTCTCCTTTTCACATAGGGACCCGTTGCACATGATGAGTTCTTTGTGACTGATGTGACAGTGGCTTCGGCTGCCGCTGACAAAGCTGTGATTGCGTTTACAGGTCCCGGCTGGGCGTAATCCTTTTTTCCTTATTAAAACACTCACGGTGGCGAAATAATGCAAGTATATACAGTGCAGTCACAGATAGAGTCATGTTTCACCGGTGGGTGAAGAAACATACGTGGCTAGCTCCTCATGCATTATTTAATGATGCGTGTCATCGCTTGTGACACGGAATGGCCCCTTTTCCGTGAATTACCTTGTGTTGATGGGAAAGGATCAGACGCGTCCCCATTACCGTTAGTTTATTCCGTTTACTCGGCTTAGCCTACGCCAGGTATACTAAAATGTGAAATCCTCCTGACTGCATAATCATAAACCCTCCATTTTGTATTGTAACTAGGTAGATTTTTGTGTTTTCTAATTGTACACTTTCAAAGAAAAAAGAGGTTTAGGGCATTGAATTAATTTGCAACGAGGAGGGACATGGGTACAACGCACTGCCCGTAACTGACCTGCAGAAGTGGGCCTTTACAGTCAGAATGTACCGAGGAGCTCCAGCTTGGTCTAAACCTCACCTCTAGCATTTCGAAACAAGGCAGTAATTTAGAAGCCGATATCATCATTAACTGAAATCATTTCAAGTGAGGCATTATTACACACTGCTTTAAAAACGTGCAACCACGTGTCCTTAGCACTCTCTTTAGATAACCCACAACCTCATTCTCATTAATAGAATGTGTGAAAACACTTCTTTCCACTGACAGATTTTTTAATGCAGCTTTTTGCAGATTTGTTATGATCTTTTTGCACAGGATTACAGTGATTATAGGTAGGACGTCGAAAGCAAGGTAACAGCTTATATCGTACTAAATTACATGTGATTGCAACAATTAGAGGGTCTCGGTAATTAGCGGCGGGCTGGGGTGATTTTTTTGACAATGAGACGAAGCTGTTCTGGGACTATTAATGTGTTTGTGTCTCCTTGGGACCTGATGAAATAGTGCCCTCTTATGGAAAAGAGAGGGCAAAACAGTATGTCTGCTTGGTTTATCTAGGATTAATAAAACTAGCGAAATGTCAGGTGACATCTTTACTGAGCCATCAAGGGGATGTTTAAAGCATTATTTTTTAGGATTATGTTTTCAGTGGAAGATGTTTGTTTTGTGGCTGTAGTCTTGGTCCTTGGTATTGTGCTGCTATCCCGTTGTAGCGATGATGTGGTCAGATATACTTTGCTCTTATTAACAGATTATACACATATTTATTATTCCAATTTTACCTCTACCACCACTTGGAGATGAGTAGACGTTTACAGATTTATTTGTGTATGGACAGAGCAATTTAAAAAAAGTTGTTGACAGATTTCGATGGCAACTGTAGATTCAGTTCATTCAGTTTCAGCACAGCTACCTACATGTAGTATTTACAGACAGCCTCTTTTCACCGGGTGCACCACAGATAGGTCCTTTCATCCCCTAACCAAGTGATTATCTTCTCTCTTTGGTTGTACCTTAGCAGTAGCACATATTCAGTTTGCTCTCGACGAGTGCCTTGCTGGTTTATTAAACCTTTCATTACATTCTTTTGTTTTGTTGTCAGAGGCTGAGAAGTTACACCAAAGAAGTATACAGAAGTCAGTGAGTGGGGTGGGGTAGGGAACATTTTGCTTTGTCAGGAAGGCGGCAGTGAAAATAGGCACTCACTGGAGATGTTGGGTCTTCATTTCAAATGATAGCCGCTTCCGTGTTTGTTGCAATTGCTCCGGCTTCTTGATAGAGCAGAACCGCTTCGTCAGAAAGGTCAATATTATTTCTCTGAGAGGAGGAAGCAGCCTCTGTCTATTAACATTTACCAAATAATTGAATCTCGTGCCGGCTGGCCTGGGTCCAAGTACATAATTTTTCTAATTGAGGTCGGGAAAGGAAAGGGACATCGTCCAACGCTCGACGGAAGATGGAGAGCCTGGGGAATCACTTTGGATGTGATCGGATGCAGACCCCGCCCGGCGCGGACTCCTTCTCCGGGGGCTCCACGAGCCACGTTTCCCCGAGATGACTAACTGGCTGCAGAGTCACGTCAGGACACAGGCGGTGAGGGGATGCATTTTATTTGCATGGCAGATGACACTGTAATTGGGGACTTGCAGAATTTGCATTTAACAACAAATTATCAATTACACAGCTGGACATTTAGGGAATACAGTTTAATTAACTTGCTCAAGGCCAGAGTAGCCAAACAGAAAAGTCCAACCAAAAACTTTATGTAATCAAGCTAAATTCACAAATCTCCTGGTCTCCTGGGAACCCTATCAGTGTAAAATAGCCTGACGGTTCATGGACCAAGCTAAGGGTCTCCAGCCCTGGTCCTGGAGAGCCACTGGGTCTGCTGGTTTTTGACGTTACTCTGCACCTCACTAAACTATTAAAAGCAGTCGATTACACGCCTCATCTGGTTTCTTGGCTCTAAATTGGCTATTGATATTTAAGATGAAATCAAAAACCACTTGGCACTGCGGCTTTGCTCAATCAGGTTTGGGGACCTCTGAACTGGAGTCCCATCATTCAGAATGAAGAGCTGAGTCTGTGGATGTTATGACACTTGTGCTGTGACTCAAGCAGCTAGCCGCACAATGCAGTGGGAGATGTGTAGTTATGTTGCCTCTGTTGCTGAGAGCCACAATGTGCCTGTCTTTTATGTATGTGAACTCATCTGCACAACTCCCATGTCAAACAGAAAATAAACTGTGTGTGTCATTAGGGCCTTGGCTGTGTTAACATGTAGATCTGTCCTTCAGCATCAGCACCAGCAGGTCACTATATAGCTTTAAGACAACACTTGTAAAACAATAAATTTGTTGTAGTACCATACTTATCTAAAAAAATCTGTAAATTGCCACAGAGGCATTATCTCTTACCTGAGAAATCTTGTGTGGGTTCAAGCTTTTGTTCCAGCCAAGCTCTATAACACCCAAATCCAGAAGAATTTGGGCACCTCTTTTTTAGAGACTTTCAACCCTAGAACTAACAACAGTTAGTTGAATAAGAAGTAGGAAGTAGTCTTGTCAGTTATATCAAGATTGAAGTTATGGTAACAATAGGTTTTATCACCTAAACTTGTAATTACATCAACCGAAAGATCATTCCCAACATTAATTGTTAACAAGTAGTGCATACAGTAACGTGTAGTAGTAGCATAGTTGTAACATAAACAATTATTGTACTTAGATACTACACTACATAAGAATTTCTATGTGCTGATATTACTTTGTCATTGTTATATTAAAAGTTATATCATTAAGTAAGTACATGGCCCTTTTAATATGGCTTATTACTAACAAGAAACAATAGTAATGAGGGAAAATTTAAAAATCAAAACAAAAACTAGATAGTTCTAGGATTTCCATTTGTAAAATCCAGTCATTGTTCTGAAACTGCGGGGCATTGACGATTCAATTGCATTACCTGTGGTCATCACAAGTCTGGAGACTTTTTAAATTCAGTGCAGGTAAGGATGGGCCCACAAAGAGTTTCTGGGTATCCTGCATTTTAATAGCTCAGGACAACAGGAACTGATCAGAAGGAACCATAAATAAAAAAGTACATATTTTAAGGTGGGAGACTGAGGATGTCTTGTGTGTTATTTGTAATGGGGCTGTTCAGGTTATACAAAGTGGCTCAGTAATCCATAAATCGTGGGAATTTCTGGCTTACAAGTGCATTGTGAACCTGAAAAGCAAGGCCTTGTGGTCTACCTACAGCCTAGAGTAGGGCCCTTTTTCACAACGTGCTAAGCATGGGTTATTAGTTCTGCTATTGTCTGATTGTCCCAAATGAAGCCCTTGACAATCTCTGACACATCCATTTTAAGTCTCTCCAGTTACTTGACAAGCTTTTAAAGTGAGTCTTGCTAAAAAATCTCCAGAAAACCTGTAAAAATAAGGAAATCAGGGGCATCAGACATGATTTCCTTTTCTGAAATGGCCGATCATTTGGAGAGTTTAGTGAAATCCTGTTCAAACAAAGCCCACGCTCTAGCCCTTCCATGCATTAATCAGATGATGTATTTTTTTTGGAGGTTATCAGGTTCAAAGCAGCTCTCACATCATCTCTCACTTAAATCAAGAACTTCTAATTTGGGGTCATACACTGAGGTACTAACAGTTGTCATTAAAAATCCCATCGCACAAAGAGTGTTGGTTTCCCCTGTATTGTCAAATAAACTCTCTCAATCTGGCAAACGAATAACCCCCCAGCTCAACTGATTTAATGAGCACTCCCTCTCCACCTCAGCTGATGTGTGGAGAGTGTTTTTGTGCAAATGGGTGCCATGCATCACCCAGGTGGATACTTCATATTGATGATACTAGCTAAGGTGAGCTATTCCCTTACACTTCAAAGCACTTTTGTGTCCATGGAAATCACTATATAAACAATGCATAATTCTTATTTTTATTAATTAGGGGTCCAAGCAGCAACCTACTGGAACCCTTTTGTTTTTGTTCTCTTTATTCATTTATTTTTTAAATTAAGGGTCCAATTAGCAATGCTGCTGGAACTTTATTGTTTTTGTTCAGTCCAAACCGTGAAGCCAGTACTCATAAATCTAATTTTGTAGCTATGGCCTCTTTTGACACAGCTGTTATGAATACTATGTCCGATCCTCACCAAACTTGGTAGTGAAATGCAGAACTTGCTTTGGAGCCAGCATACAAGATTTGGTGGGTCTTTTCCTAGAGACAAGAATAATAAAAAAAAATCTATAATTGCCTTTAACTCTTCAACCATTTGACTACTCCGGTTGAAATTTTGTAATAATTGTGGAGTTAGGAACTCAGTATTTATTTAAACGTGTTGAAAATAATATGGCCACCTTATATCAATCAATTGTGGGCTCTTCAACTACTTGGCCTAAATCCTTCCATTCCAGGATTCATCAGAGTCAGGTGTTGTTTTGTGTCGTTCATTACATCCTGGAAATAATACATTAGACCGTGCGGTAATTTACAAATGCTCCTTTGACCCTGTTAATTGTTGCTTGCAGCTTATTTAATTATTATTGTCTTTACAATTGTCAGTCTTACTTTAAGCAGCCCTAATATGTGTATAAGTGCAGTGTCTATAGACGTAGGGACAGTGTAACTACTAAATTAATACACAATGTTACATGATTCTTACTGTTACTCTTTGAATGCTTGGCACGTATATCACGATTGCAGGGAAATAAGAGAAATAATAACCTCACTAACACTGAACATGTGACTGTGGTGACTTACTGTTGTGACTGTAGTCCACAATGATGCTTGAAATTGTGTTTCAAACAGGTTTTAGAGTTGAAAGTACGAAATAGCAATGTGCCCATGCACAATTATTATTGTTACTACTCAAGTAGTTGCTGTGTAATTACACAGTAATTGTGTAATTACAATGCAACTGTAATTACACAGTGCACACTGCAATCACACAGCATAAAAATATGAGACAGATCACATATTGGACAGTGGTGTGGGAAGCCACAGACTCTTCAGCTAATATTGTTGTTCATTAGCTGTGTGGCACTTGAAAATAGTCAGCTCAAGTTCCACTTCCTTTCAAAGTGAGTACAGCAAGAGTGATTTCAGGTCAACTACTGCTAAAGGAAAAATGTATTACTCTACAACTTCCCTGAGCAAGTCAGTGAACTGCCAGTGTTTAAATATTGGTAGCCATGGTGACCACAACAACACCGGGGATAAAATGCCAAAGGTGTCTCAATGTTAAACCAAGGAAAGGTCTGCCAGGCACGATCTTCACAATCTGTGCTTCCCTAACAAAACTTTGAGCTCAATCACTGCCTCAGCAATGAACTGTGGCATGCATAAAAGCCAGTCACTGTCTGACTTAGCTTTATATGTTAGAGTGCATGTAACCTGTGGCAGAAAATAAAAGAATCTATATGTACATAAATGTACATACAGTAGTAGTGACTGTACATGTCATTCACTGTTAAAAATTTTTTAATTCACTTGAACCATCCAAAATAGCAATGCAACTGCTGTGCTGGTTGGAGCAAAACCTGCAAATGTAAATGGAGGGACTTATTATAAATAATAAATAAATATATTAGTAAGCACACACAGAAACCCTCATCAACTGAACTCATTTGTTTAAAAAATCCACATTCCATTTTGAGTCAAGGACATAAAAAAATAAAAAAGTTAAGGACAAATCTTATCTGTAGTTCCTGACATATTATTGTGGCCTTAGTTATTTGTGTAAATCTGGTCTCCATTATTTTGTATGGACTAAGGTGACATCTGACGTTACTTGCATTTTATGAACTTTATTTTTCTCACAGCCATAATTGGAAAAGCTGGTCTTGTGGCCTCTCAACTGCACCATGGAAACTGATCATTTTAATTGACTTCACGCTTTGATCCTTGGCAGAAATCCTACTGAAGATAAATGGATCAATGCATGCCCTTCCGTCAGTAAGCAACATACAAAACACTTGACTAATTTTTTATTGTTTTAGAGGAGCACCTTTGTTCCTTTACAAGCTTGCCATTTTAGGTCAGTCGTAGAAGAACGAGACAAGCCATTTGGTTCTTCTAAACGACTCATTCCCTGTTCGGTTGCAATCCCATTAATTAAAGCATAATGGTGAAAATACACATTCAAATTACATTTGAATTCTTTTACAGCATGGGGTCTCCTGGTGACCTTTACAAAACCCGCAACATGCCTAATTAAGCTCATCCAATTAAGTGTCTCTCCAGGTCTAATTCCTGCTATTAAATGCATTTGCCTGTGTGTATGTTAGGAAATAGTTGCTGCTGTTTTTTTTCTTTTCTTTTTTTCTCACAAGTTGACTACTTTGGAACATAATTGAACTAAATAAATAAATAAATAAATAAATATAAACAGAGTTCCTATAGCTTTTGTATCCCAGTATCTCAACAAAAATGATTCCCACGTACAAACCAGATATTGGCATGGATTCAATCAAGATATCTACTGTAATTAAGTATTTGTACTTGGATTGAGACTCAAATGTTCTCCTTTTTCTGAATTTTAGGGACGGTGAGCTAGTGATGCATGTAATTGTGAGTCAGAGTGAAGAACAAATGTTGATTGCATCAGGGGCCATTGACTACATCTCTAAATTTACATTTGGTAAATTAACTGAGTGTCAAATTATTGATATTAAAATGAGTACATTACAACAAATACATGAGCTATATGCCTCACACATAATAATAATAATAATAATAATAATAATAATAATAATAATAATAATGTGATGCAACCACATGTTTCCTGTATCTCTCCTCTGCATTCTTCATATATGAGGAGAATGTACCCACAAGTCAGTCAAAAGGAATATTTAAAATTTTAGGATTACATTAATTAGATTTTATGCCAGCACTAAAACACCTGATTGAACTCAAACAGGTGTTGATTGAAGACCACAATTCAGTAATTAGTTGAACCTCAGGTGTCATAGTGCTGGTCTTAAACAAAAACCTGCACCCACGTCAGCCCATTTTAGATAAGATTGGGCCACCCTGCTTTAGAGCTTCTGGAGGAGAAGTTAAAGCTGGTAATACTGCAATCTTATTGATTCTGATTTATTTTGGCTATCATACATGACTGACATGTTTTTTTGGTATAAATCATAAAATGTATAAAGATTATTTACAAAGCATATCCCAGAAGGTAAAAGGTTAACCAGGATGCTAACCAGGTCAGGCTCATATCAGGTAATAAACCTGAAAGGTGAGTTTACCTCTGTACAAACTGGAGCAAGTCAAAGGGGCAAGGGAGCCAGTTTAGTAATTGCAAAAAAAGAAAGCTCATGTCATCTTGACAGAGTGAAAACTACGTCACATCTTACATATTACCAATGGCACTTAAACTGCACTAACCATTATATTAAATTATGTTAATTTACATTCATTTGGGAAAAGCTCTTAAAGTGCCTTACAAACCCAAGTGTATAAGTGCATTCATTATATGAAACATAATGCTACATACAGAAAGAAGGAGCCACAGAAAGAGGATGCGAAATGTCTTTGAGTCAGAAACAGCATCGTCAAATAGTGCTAGTATCTTACTGTAAACCTGGCCAGGCATTGAGTTCATATCCTGGGAGAGCATCAGTTAAGGTCTGCATTGTGAAAAGTGATAAATATTATATCAAAGTGATTGATAGCAGTATATCAGTCCCACACTTCTCAAGGATAATGTCCTTATGGGTTTTACAATGACAGATGCCTCAAGATAAGAAGCAATGCTGGATGATTCCAGTGCTTTTTCCTT
This sequence comes from Anguilla anguilla, assembly GCF_013347855.1. NCBI lineage: Eukaryota > Metazoa > Chordata > Actinopteri > Anguilliformes > Anguillidae > Anguilla > Anguilla anguilla. The sequence goes on along the minus strand of NC_049206.1, from coordinate 18,436,009 downwards.
GGCTTGTGTGTTAGCACTATGGCACAGTAGGAAAAGGATTAACTTCATGCACCATAAATTATCATGATGACACCATGGGCCTGCTCATATATGTCTTCTGGGGAAAAGACTGGAGAGATTGATACATTTGCATAGGCAAGCTCCAACTGTGAATGCGAGAGAAGATTTATGGGAAAAGTCATTGTAGCAGAGGTTCAGTTTAACGTCCCCATTTCACTCTGAAATGCAATGATGACTCGAATGAAAATGTTATCCATCTATACAAACATTAGTATGGAGATTTGATGGACTGATTCATGCAGAACCTCAACACAACTGAAAAATTACACATATTATATATGTGCTAAATATTAAATATTCACTAACTCCGAAGGTGTGCCTCTCCTTTTAGTAATACTCCTTTTTTCAAGAAACGTGAGACTACTGTTAAAGTACAGTTCTAAAATATCAACCTATAACATGTTGCAAACGTGAGATAAACATTTAAGTATTGTAGCATACAACTGAAATTTTGAATGTTACACATTGGTACATTTTATCACGAAGACACACACACACTCACGCATACACACATACATACTGTCCTCCAAAATTATTCATACTCTTGATAAATATGAGCAAAAAAAGCTGAATTAAATAAAAACAATAGAAGCTACAATATACATTTATAAATGAAACATGATATTTATTTTATGCTAATACAATTGCTTGGAGAAAATGACTATTCAAAATGACTGTTCAAACTGCTCCAACATAATATGGACACAATGAGGGAAATTTCAGGCCCTGAGAAAAGGGCAGAATACTGGGCTACTGTGGATCAACGTACAGCTTACTACAGCTGGGGTGAGTCCAACTGTTTCCCTGTGGGCTCTTACTTTTGTGTGACATACCCCATGCATACACATTTGGTAGGCCTTTCATTTTTGGTAGGAGATCGTTAGAGCATGCAACTTCGAGGTATGAAACACTGTGAAACATGCACACCTGTGTTAAAGCTGTAGACGATGCTTTTCGCACTAATATAGAGACAGCTCTAATATTGGGACAAAGCTGGCAATTAGGAGGCTGTTTCTGTTGTGTGAATTTCAGATTTTTAAAAAAACAAAACATACTTTTCAAACAAACAAAAAAAAAAAACGAAATTAAAAGCACATAATCATCCAGTTACCGTAACTCGTGGAGGATAACAATAATATCATTTTAATTGGCTCCAGCTCGGAAACAAAACTGTATGAGAGTTTGTGAATTAATTTTGAATATTAATGAACAAAGATGTCTGTCGAGGTTCATTTAACTCAATTGAAAACTATGGGTTAATTTGTAGCTTTTTCATAACATCTGCAAAGGCTGGCGTATTGCATTTAATTTGATTTGTCTGTTAAAGACCCTACTCTTGGAGGTTATTTTTTATAGCGTGCTCTAGTTGCAGTTATGTCTGCAAATACAACTCAATTTTGCTGGTTTGAAGCAAACACAATAGGTTACTTTTTAAAATGAGTCAGAAATAGTCAAGGCTGACCTTTACATGCAAAGAGTTCTGCTTATTCCTTTTGCGCTTGCAGAGGCCGTTTCATTATAATGCAAACGTTGAAAAAAAATTGAATCAGAATTTCATAAAGTATAAAAATCCCATTTTAAAATATTAATATAAGCTATGATGGTCAGTAATGCTGTATGTTATCACATTGTTTCAGCCTGGCTTTGCTGTAAGAATGGGACACAACACAACACTCTTGAATTAAGTTGAATTCAAATGATGCTTCAAGTAATTTGAGGACAAAAACTGTACGGTCATACGCAGAGTAATTCATATGCAGTTAAATATCACTTTGCCTTTGTTAATTCCAGCATATTGTTTTCCTAATTATTTCTTGACAACGTAATATCTTATTTTATTGCTGACCTACTGGTGAAAGCTGACTGACGGGCAGTGGACACTGAATGTTCACCTACCAGCTGATTATAAATGTAGTATTCTTCTAAAGCACCAGCATTACAGTACAAAAACATTAATTATTGTAATTACTTTCACCCCACCCCCCCCCCCCCCATCCCCCCTCCCCCAATCATATTATCACATCCTTGACAGGGGGGAAAGCTAGCTATTGTTTAGAAATAATGCAACTATTTGCAGGCTGCACAATTATTTCTGGATAATTGGCTTGGGAATATAAGGCAATTATTTTTCCAAACTAATTATTCATTTTTAGAATAAAGGTAATTTTTCACACCATAATTATGAGCGGAATCGATGCTCTGAACTAGCCGTCAGGTCGTTTGTTTTTTTTCTTCCCCCCCCCCCCCCCGCTTCTTTTAGCAGACGGGATCAACAGCTTGAGGCAGACGTCTGCGCAGCACGGAGGGCGTTGTCGTAGTAACCACTCTGATGCGGTCGTTGATGGGGAGCGTGCTCAGATGTGCTCGGGAGTGCTGCTGGCTGTCAGTAACTGTAGGAGGAGGGGGCTCAGGGTCAAACTTAATAGCCTGCAAAACAGGAAGCAAAGGCTATTACATTACAGCAATTTGTGGTTCTCTGTGGGTGGGTGGGGGTGGAGTTCCCTGCTACAGGCTCTTTTTTCCTGAGGAGAACGACCATGTTCTGACTGTCACATGGACTTCTGGCAGTCATTCACACAAGTCAAGTTTACAGTGACCACACTCAGTGGCCTGTTTGCCTGAATCCTCACTGTTTATTCAAAACATGTAATACATAGATTGGGAAGAATCAGGCACATAACTACAGTGCATTAAATATACTGAAAATAAAAAATGGTAATTATAATAATAATAATAATTTTAAATGAAAAATAATTAACTTGAATTAATTATATAGCCTGCCTTGGATCAGTTCAAAGGTCAGAAGCTCAAAATGATTTTAAATATTTCTTATTCTTATAAGAAAATCAAGGGTTTTGCATTTCTTTTTTCTTATTTTTATAATTTGCGAACAGATGGGCAAAATTACATTGCAAGATTAACAGATCACATTTGAATTTTACTATTACAGTTAGATCATAATTATACATTCAGGTGTGTCATATTTGTGGGAGAGGTAGCAATTTCAACATGTCATCTTGAGATGAATGTCTGTTTATTCAACACCATTAATAATATGCAACCTTTCTCACTGATCCTTTTCTCAACTGTAAACAATAAATACACTTCTCAATAAACAACTATTCCTCTGATGAAATGCCTATGCCCATAGAAATAGCAATACATACATTAAACATTATGAGGAACATCAATCTACCTCATGTATTGCAGATAGTCCAGTCTCCTTTTTAAAACTGACTGAACTTTTCATATTGTAATGGAAACATGGACGCAACTGGCATTACTTTATTTTCATTGTAAGGGAAGGCCATGAAACCATACATTTTCTATCCTTCTCAGAGAAAATTTTTCAAACTGTTTAGCTTACTTTTCATCAGAAGACCAAACTAGCAAGCATTTGTAAACCTGGTGTATGTTCAGCATGTCCAACTACACGGTAAAACATTCAGTGTTAAATCAACTCTTACAGAGTAAATATGGCCCTACTCTGGTCACTATTGGGCTCATGTACTCTGTTAGAGTTGAAATACCCCTGGAGATTTTACTGTGTAAACGGCTTCCCTGGGGTTGATGCTCATCGCAAAAACGTCATTGTGTCACATAATCTAAATAGGATATTACCATTACCTTATAAACGAGTGACTCGTGAAAACTCTGTGCTCTGGGGTATTATGCTGTAAAGTGGGAATAAGGAGTATGGGATGAAAACGTATAAACTGAATGCAGTCCACAGCTAGCACTGGTATGTTCAGAATGTGATACCACTTGTAGTGGAGCCATAAAATTGACCCGTAATCATTTTATCTTTGGTATCTAAGGAGGATGTGGAAAACTGTTGCTTTCCCCCCATCCCCCCTTCACAGAGGCTGAAGTGTTTTGTGGGCAGCATCGAGAGCAAATTTCTTTCTATATTGAATTTCAAGGTGTTTCTTTAGGACATCAATCATGACCACTTTAAAAGAAATGCACTCTGTGGCACTTGTTTGGTTGGGCATGCTATATAAAATGAAATTTGACTGATAAGAGTCTTGCATTATTATCCAGAAGTGCTCCTCAGTGGAAAAGGTAAGAATCTTTCACTTCATAAGCATCAAGGATGCAATAAAAGCAAAAATGGTGAGAGCTGGAGCTGTGGGGTATTTTATTTGCCTGGATGTGCAGAATGTTTCCTTGCATATAAGGGAGGGAGTGGTGAAATATCTGCAAACAGAACATTCATAAAACATTTGAACATTAAAACCATTTTTCAGAAAATCTGCCAGAAATATTCAACCATACTATACAGGTTCTATACTTAAAGTTAATGCCCAATAGAATTAATCTGGCGGCATGCTAAAGTGACTTTGTGTTCAGTGTTTTATTACCATATAGAGTATTTAAACATCAGTATATCAGCAAATATCTTGGAAATACAAAACTATCTTGACACATACTTTATACAGCATTTACAGTGGGGGGTTTCTGGGGGGGTAGGATATGAAACTGAATCCATATCAAACCATTATGGTCAAAGGCAAGAGACTTTATATTGAAATTCAGCTCAAAAATTGCTTGATCAAAAATTTGTAAAGGAATAGTTTCTTAGATATTTCCCCTTGCCGGTGAATGCAAGCAGTGTCACAATGGATAAAATGAATACAAATTTAATGTGCAGGCTTCTGTGGAGTTTCACAATGGTCTTCAGCAACAGGAAATTTAAAGCTAATGCCACTTACGGAACGTGCAAATGTGAAAACCAGTGGATCTCTCTCTCTCTCTCTCTCTCTCTCTCACACACACACACTCACAGAACGTGCAAATGTGAAAACCAGTGGGTCTCTCTCTCTCTCTCTCTCTTACAGAACATGCAAATCTGAAAACCAGTGGGTCTCTCTCTCTCTCTTACTTACAGAACGTGCAGATGTGACAACCAGTGGGTCTCTCTCTCTCTCTCTCTCTCTCCCTCTCTCTCTCTCTCTCTCTCTCTCTATTTCTCTCTCTTTCTCGAATCTAGCCCATTCCACTCATGAGCGACATGATTAAGAGTTTGCCCCATCACACCATTATCGTCAGACACAGCTGGTGCTCTGTCAGGTAGCGGACGCTGCTCCTCAATCCCCCGGCACGAGTGGAGACGCCGACGCGGAAAACATTTCGTTCTCCTGACGCGCGCTTCCACGGAGTAGCTGCCCGCAGTGATTTCCCCAGATTACCATATTCATGACAGCTTTGAGTGAAAGAATTCCGCTCGCCGGTACCCGCCGAACACAGAAAAGGAATTAAAAAACTGGCAGGCAGTTTGTCTTCGGTTTGGTAGACAGATGAGAGCGGGGCTCTCTTTTGGTTTATGTAAATGGCGAAGCGTAAGGCTAACAGAGTCCAGGGGAACCCGACAGACCGGTTTCAGCAAACAGAACTGCACATAAACACCCTGAGTGTTTTTTTTTTTCTTTCTTTTTCTTCTTCTTCAATTTGTGTACTCATGGGTCAAGTAAGCAGGTGCAAATGAAACAAGGGGCTGTTTCATTGAGAATCAGAAAAGGTCAATATGCATGCGCTGCCTTAGATTTTAAACGAGTTGCCACGGTTTCCCCCGTCTCGTTGCGCAAGAGTGGCTCCGGGGTCTATTGGGTGCCTGCAGTCTGGCTGTGTGAAGTGTGCTCCTCTGATGTAATGACGGTGCAGCTGGACTGCAAAGCAGTGAAATAAAATGGAAGCTTATGCTTCAAAGGACATGAATGCTGGCCTACGCTCATTGGAATTGGTGGAGGTTGTTGCAGCCATGAGGCATACCAGTAAATTCAGTTGGGCATTTTAATTTGTGAGAAAGAAAATTGAAAAAATAAGGTATAATTATGAAATAATGAAAAACAACTATAGTTTGAATAGAAAAAAAATAGTATCAACATATAGCTACTTGTGTTCTGTGTTTTTCAGCCTTGGATCTTAGGCTGAAAGGCATCATATGTGGTACAGTATATGAAGGTATCATAATTGTATTGATTGTAATAGATTCATATTTTCGAATGGGGACAACCAGTGCTATCTCTCTACTTAATCCACTCCCCAAAACGGCATCCCTGCACTCTTGCAGTTGATGACTTTGCTTCCTATTTTGAATCCAATGTTACTGATACACTGTGTGGGGGTGCTCCTGCTGCCAAACTACAGGGTCTGTTCTGATGCAGTTCTGATGCCATAAGATGTGAGCCCTCAACTACATGCCCTCTAGAGCCCACCCCTCTTCCTTGCAGCAGTCTTCTGTTCCTCCTCTTCTGTCCTTCATCTCCTCTTTGGCCAACTTTTCAAACTCTGCTTCTGCCCAAAATAAGTTTAAGCAGTCCTGTTAAAAATTTAACAATGCACACCTGCAGCCCAAACGTACTGACCAGCATCTCTCATCCCTTTCCTGTCTATAACCCTTGAATGGCTGGTACCCAATAGACTGATAAACTGCCTGACTCAGAACAACTTGAACTTTAAGGCTAGCCACTCACTGGAGATGGTCGTCCTGAGTATAACAGAAGAGCTGAAACCTGCTCTTCTTAAATCTATTTTATCTCTTAGAACACTTCTAGGTGCTTCTGACAACCTAGGTCGAAATAGGTATCTTATAGGCAAGCCAATCTGACCTTGCTCTGCAAACAGGCCACTCTACTCTGGTCACCTTGTAATCTCTTTCTTACAACAGACCTTGAACCCTGAGCTGAAAACCTTGACCTGTGCGACATTTGCATCTGAATGTCGGTATTTATTTTAATTTCTACATCTGTGCCACTGAAATATTGCTCAAGCCAATTGGGGACTTGCTCATGCTCTCTGAATGGGGCCATTGTCATCTTGAAAGATGCTGCTCTCTGCAGGAAACAAATGGGTTGACATGAGATGAATATCATCACTTGGTACCATTAAGCAATGATTGATATTAACCTTGCCTTCTATGTGTGCGTGCGTGTGCACCCAAACTATGCTGGGATAATGTGCCCTACACTATAACGGAACCACCCGACCCCTTTAGTGTGATAATATAGTTGTTTCCCTTTTTGTTCACTATGTTTAGATCTATAGAGTATATAAATTATATAACTTATAATTTCATTAATTTGTTTAACAGAAATATACCATTGCATAGGAATTGTATAAAGTATCCAATCATTTCTTAGGTTAAAAAGAGCCTTAACCATGGCTCACCTCTGTGAATCATGCATTTGTGCTGTTTCCATAGAAAATATTTTGAGCAGAGCACATATTCTCCGGTAAAATGTATTTCAGTTACATCAATGAAAGAACTAATGGTCTGATGTACTGACAAAAAAAAACAAACAAAAAAATTTCATATAAAAATATGTGGCAAAGGCAAGGCCAAGCCCAAAGTGTACAATTCAAAGGCATCTCATTCCAATGTCGTAATCAGATCTGATCTGAAATTTAAGGGTTGTTTTTCCTGCTCTGGACAGTTACAAGTTCAGTGGGTTCTTTTTTATACTTTGAGTTGATGGGGCTCGAAATGGATATCTGCGTTGACAGAAAGGTTTCTTCCCTAAATGAAGCTCCACCACACCCCATTCCCACTCTTCTAGTAGAACTGAGACATGCCTAATGGGTACTAATCCTACTCTGAAAGTACAAATGATTGATGGTTGCAGTGTAACTGAAGGTGCAAGTCTTTGAGGGAAACTTCATTCTGCCAAATCCTCTTCCCACCTTTTCATAATTCTTTCTACTGACCATGAACCAAAGCTAAAGATTAAATTGCCCACACAGAAAACAGAGTTGGGCTTTTAGGCCTGGGTTCAATCAATATTTTTTTAAAACTTTTACTCACAATAAAATGTGATGTGTTCGCTTTTTTCTTTCTTTTTTTAACACAAAAGAATTAAATGATGATCTGGTACAACTTTGCAACATAACCTATGTGCATGAAAAAGAAAGGCAAAAAATGATTGTAAAAATTTCAGCGATGGAAATTATTTAAAAAGTGTTTACTACAGAAACCTTAAAACGCCAACACATTTCAGCTGAATGTCTTCTTCAGGACAGTATTGCAAAAGACATGGGGCTCTTTCTAATTGCTTATTTTACCTCCTTGCAAAGAAAGGATGCAATAGTGGAGGAACTGAGGAAATGTGTATTAGGCGAAGGGAATGTCCGTGTTCAGTGAAGCATCAGTTAGAAGCCACGTCATTTACAGATGTGGCAGTTGGGGAGAGGTGGATCTCACTCACGTTTCCTTGCTCAAGCATCCTTCGGGATTCTCCTAGCTCCTCGCTCCTAGCTTCTTCAAGGAGCCTTTAACAGGTAGGAATGCCCTTAAAGATGGTGGACTTTGATCGATTTCCGGGTCAGTGAACCGGCAGAGTGATAAAATACGCGATTGGAAAGGGCCTAAAAAAATATCCACATACACACCTGTGAGGGCACTCACTGACAAAGTCAACCAATAGGGTAGCAAGTGTCAATTAAGCACAGTAACCACTTTCCGCTGTAAAGTGGCTGAGTGCAATCGATGTAATTGGGCAACAATTAAAATACACTATGACTTAATAACAATCTCAACATGAAAACAAAAAGTGAATTAAAAATGAAGTGACAAACCGAAGCATACCGTATAAGAAATCTTTAAGACTAAACTCTTCATTCATACCATTTAAATTGGAAGATGCAAAAAGCTTCTCTATATTTTCAAAACTCTAGGACCTATTGTAGGGGAACTTCCTTTGTTCTTATAAACACACAGATAATATACCATATCTCTAAGTGTGAACAGACTTCTGCCCTAAAAACCCGCATCTGTGGGCTCCCCCTCTACGATCCTCTGAGGATCCCTTCCCACTGGAGAGGTTCTTTACCTCACTTGCTGGTTTTTTTGGGGGTTGAGGCTTGGTCTTTCCCAATTTTCCTATTTCTTGGTTTTCAGTAAAGCACCGTTGCGAGTTTTACAGTATCTCTGCAAACGTGCTATTCAAATAAAATTGATGATAATGAATTAACTTGCGTGTTTTAAGTGAAATTTTTGCAAAAGTTAAAGACAAATGCTGATTGAATCCCGGCCTTAACATTGAAATGAATACCAATTTGGGTCCAGAATGCCATTTGTGGAGAATGAAGAAGAGATTCAGTATGCACATTTAAATACAGTAAAGCAGACCAAGTCTCCATTGACAATTAATACTGAAAATTTGAATAAGATGCTATACAGAATCCATTGAAATTCTCCACAGCAGTGATTTTTTTCTACCTTTTGTTGCAGTGCATTTCTTTGTGAAAACAGCTTGGTTGCTGCCCTCTAAGCTCCATGTCTCCATTAAGAAAAGACATCAGGCCACAAGAAGAAAAAAAAAATTCCGAAGTATAATAATTGTGTGATTTATCCTCAGTAAAGTGCTACGTTGTGCCATAATTAAAAATGAAAACTTTAATTTATCTCTGTGTTCAGCAGTCATTAATTTAACCGGCAGAGCATGCATTCTAATCTAATAGCTTGGAATTTTTTTCTTCCTGTAACAGAGCATTAAAATGCATGCTAGCCGCCGGGCCTCTGTAACCACCAGACAGAGGGGCAGGGGTTTCGCGGGGAAGTGTGGCTCGAAGACCGCCGGCTAGCCGAAGAATGAACCTCTGACACTCGCTCAGTGTGATTAAGACTAAGCTGCCTTTTCTGCTCGTCTTTTGTCCTGCATGATAGGAGCCTATTTGTTGTGTAATAATTTGAAGAGAGTTCATTGAAAGCTGCAGGAACTGATGAAGTGTAACTGTTTTAATGAGAAGAGCGGGATGGGCGGGGGGGGGGCGGGGGGTTCTGCCAGGCCCTGGTCCCAAACAATCAGAGAGCCGTTCCTAATTAGATGCAGTGTTCCTCACAAACGCCAGATTTGTCAATTATGTAAAACCCCCTTACCCCCCTCCCATCCCCCATCCATGTGCCCGCCCCCGCCCCAGAACTGTAAACGATGCTGCTACTACACAAAAAAAGAAAAAAAAGGAAAATAAGGCTATGGTGATGTTAATTTGCCTGTATAAACATGCTGACTGTTTCCTAGTGATATGTTGCATAATTCCAGTTTATGCCCTCATGGCGCAACATCAGGTTTTATGCTGATTTTTGGAAAGGAGACGGTGATATAAAAAAAAACTAAAACCCAGTGAAGCAGAAAATGCCGATCTACTGTCATTGCAGAATTAAACTTCTGAAGTGAGAAAAAGCACTTGCCAGAAGACAAAAAAACACCTCTCCTTCTTTCAAACCCCCCTGCCCTCCCCTGGTGAAATTCTAACACGCTTCTTCTCAGCTGTGGCCTCCTAAAAGCAAAGAATGTGGATCAAATTGGCGTCTGTCTCAAGGGCAGAGTGGAGGAACGGCTAATGAAATACCCCACAGAGTAGCTGGGCTTGCGAGGGCAGCAACAGTACATCTCAACTCTGCTGCCGCCACTGGGCATAGGGCCAACCTGCTCGGTGCCGCTACGTGCTAAAATAACCCCGTGTGCTTTGCGCACTCCTCTACGCTCTTTCACAGAATGGGCAGTGACGGTGAAATCTGGCAGCACTGAACGAGATGGCCAGTTAGCCGTCGTCACCGCCTTCGTCGTTGCTATCGCCGTCGTTGCCGACACCGCTGTCGTCACAACGGCACCCTCGTCATTATTGTCACCGTTCGTCACCATGTTTGTTATCATCAACATCATTATTATTTTGCCTCCTTCCAGAAGGATCTGTGACATTGAAGTGTAGCTAATAACATGCAAAACGCACTTTAATTGAGCAGAGCAGGAGGATTCTTGGGTTCGAATCAGAATTATTTTTCTTTAGCCAAGGCACTTTAACTGCCTCAGTAAGCATTCAGAATGAATGAGCAATGTCAGTGCAGTACAGCAAATAGCACAGAGACACAAACCATATACAAAATGAGGTGAGAAACCTGTTTGTGGCGAAACAGGAGGACCATCTGTTAATTGCGATGTGGTGCCGGCCATGACAAAGAATGTGTCGAAACCCCTCACCCCCCTTTCAGAGGCTTAAATGATTGCTGCTAATTGTACAAAAGCCAAGCTGGTTACTGTGTAACGAGCTGGAAATCAAAGCTTTATAAAGGTTTTTGTATTAATGTATTTAACATTTAGAATTACTTAAATTAGATTGCCGTATTATATAAAGAAAATATAGAGTAAATATTCAATTTAAACAACATTTTAAAAAACATTATTATTATTATTATTATTATTATTATTATTATTATTATTATTATTGTTATTATTATTATTATTATTGTTATTATTATTATTATTATAAAATGCAATTCAGTGCCAAACAGTGACATAACTGTACACAGTTGATTGGTACCCAAATGGCTGATTTCTAACTACACTTGAGAGGAATAGTGCAGTTTCATTGTTTTTCTCATTCCAAGGAAGCTAAGTACACCGGGTACCAGTAAAGAGCCCATGGAGTGTTCAGTGAATGGCGTGCTACGCGGCGCTACATGGGGCTACGCGGCGCTACATGGGGCTACGCGGCGCTACGCGGCGAAGCGACACTTAAATGGCCTCCGCCTCCCATTCTCAGGCCTTCCGTTTGTCCCTCAACCCCCTCCCGCCCCTCCGTCGCCCGCCCGGCGAAGCTTGGATCGGCGGCGGCGGCGACGGCGTGTCACCCCGGGCCTCCCGGCAGAGATGGGGCAGTGCCGAGCCGGCTCGGGGCTTTATTACCGCACCGCGACCGCACTGCGACCGCCCGGGCCTCCACGCTGCCGTGCGGTCGGCCCCGGCAGTAATTACAGAACTGCATTTCCCCTGCCGCCCCAACCCCCGGGAACCGCCAGCTGTGCTGGGGGGGCAGAGACCAAAGAGGCCGAAAAACCAGATTTCACACCCCGCGTGGGGGCCAACGGGAGGTGGAGGGGAGGGGAGGGGGGGAGGGGATCAAGCTGAGGCTCGGTTCTCCCCTATGTCCCAACGGGCCATTCTGCCGCTGTTTCTGCTGAATAAACCTCTGGTATGTGGTTTCCTTCTTTCGGCAGTCTCCAGCACACTCTATTCCATGCTGTAATTTCTACTGCTTCACACCATACTAGCGCAGGAGACCGCAGAGCACAGCTGCAGTGTCCATATCTGCATTATTAACAATGAAAGGAAAGAAATGTAGAAGTGTAGAATTGGGAAATATTTTTGATATATTAATAACTATATAAAGAAAAATTGAACACATTTATTACTTTTTCATCTAATGAGTCACATTTGCCTACACTGCCTGCCTTTCACAGCAAGAAGTTCCAATTTTCTCATGGCTTTACTTTCCATATTATCGCTCTCCCATTCTCGATTTTTCTGTCTCTTTCACTGTATTCTCCTTCCTTCTCTCCCTCTGTATCACTTCATCTTAATCTTTCTTTGTTCACTTTCTCTTTCTCCTCTCTCTCTCTCTCACACACACACACACATAAACACAAACACACACAACTATCTCAAACACACAGACACACAAACACACACACACATTCACAGCCAGGTTAACAAAACCAAACATGCAGGCATGCACACACACACACGCACACACACATGCACATGCGCACACACACACACACACACACACGCGCACACGCACACACACATGCACATGCGCACACACACACACGCACACACACACACACACACGCACACGCACACGCGCACACATACGCACACGCGCACACACGCACATGCACACGCACACACACGCGCGCGCACACACACTCACACATTTGGCCGCAGTGGCAAATTGAATTGTCCCAGTAGCGGCACGGCGCTCGGGCCCCATGCCCCCGTGAGTGACGGTCATCTGACACGGCGCCCGGCGCGCCCTGCTGGCCGTGCCACCGAGCGGTGGGCAACCTGTCACCGGTCGTCCCCGCTCTCGGGTGACGCAGCGGGCAACGCTCGCCACATCGCGCTCGGACCCGCCGCGCTCCTGACAGTCTCCCCACGCCGCGGTCTGAAAAAAGAAGAACTCTCAGCAACTCCTTTTTTTATACTCCCCCCGCCCCCCCCCCCCCCCCCCCCCCCCCATTGATTTCAGATTTCACTTGAGTGGTGAAAGCTATGGCTTAGCCGTGTCACTTTATTTTAGAGGCAGGGACACGACATGCAAATGTTCCGGGCGATGCGAAAAGACGCTTTTTTGTGCTCCTTACAAACGTGACAAAACGATCTGGGGCACGATTGGCATAACAGCCGCAGGACTTGCCTCCGTGTGTATGCATCACTACCTCTGCAGGAGAGAAACCAACACCCTGGTTAGCTCATTTAGAGGTACACTGTGCTGTTGATATTTATGTCAAACACTGATGTATATTAGTGAGATATTAAAAAGCAGAGCAGACTGGCCAGACTGAGAAAATTCCACTAAAGGTTAGAAAATGCATCGTGGCCACACGCTTTTGACGGCGCACGTTGCATTTTTGTATGTAATTCTCTTATAGAGAATTATCGGCCACAGTAGACTCCTCAATAAGACCTTTACTTACATTTTCTAACGTCAACTATAAATCGTTAATACAGTTTTAATGATGGGTGATGGCATTATAAATAATGTGATAAACATTTATAACTGCACCACATAATCATCACACAAATTAACAGCAACACACTGCATGCGGATTTATTATTATTATTTTTTTCAGTAAATGCTGGTACCAATACTCTGTAATCCAAAAACAGTGATTTGGTTTTGTTTTGTTAAAGAAACCTTGCACAACTGCAAACAAGTACAATATCCACAACATTTAAAAAAACAAATAGCATAGAAAAGATAAGATTAACAGGAAGTTGTAGGACTGTTCCATGTTCTATGAGTGGCAGTTGGAACCAGATTCCTGTGTTATACAACTTTCAGTGGTATTGACATTGCGAGTTTAACCTTTCTCTGCATTCAAAACTGTTCCTCAGTCTGAAAAAAGGCACCTTCAGCTCCAATCAACCCAATGCTCTCAAACCAGAAGGACTCCTTAAACTGACACAAAGCCCTGAACTTCAATTAAATGTGTTGTAACAACATAAATAGACACACTTGACTCTGAAGGTTATGTTTCATGTACTGAGTGACATAGGCAAAATTAATTCTTACAGTTCCAAGCCATGGTGCAAATATTCTGTATTTACTTATATAAGAGGAGTGCTTTTTTTGACGAATTCCAATAAATTAGGCATAAATGAAAATTTTTATGCATCATGTACTGCAACTTTCTGATGAATTCACAATGTGTTATTAGCATCCCCCACACTAATAATTACTGGATTTATTCTTGCCATGCTAATGCTGTTTAGGTAGAGGCAAGGGGAATATAACACAGACAGAATAGGACGTGTATTCTACACTTTTGCTATTTGACAATGTTCAGTGTTAATTCAGCTCCACTAGGGATCAAATGCACTCTTACAGAGTAAATTGATTGAACACTGAACATTTTGCAGTGCAACATATGGCTTTGCTGAGTCCTCATCTCTTAGTTTTCTTTATTGGGCCTTCAACATTCCTCTTCAACAGCGAGCCGTCAGTGGAATTCAGGTCTAGAGCCATCAAGCTGCCTAAAGTTCTTACGCTTCATGAGTTCACAATGAAGGAGCAAATTTCTCGTTAATGTGCATAACCTGTCACCTCCCTGCCGGTTTGTCCAGTCAATGGCTCAGGTGATTGGGGGGGTGGGGGCTGTCTGCACCCAGTCACTTCTGCTCCTTTACCCTCCACAGACAGAGTGACAGCTCTGTGCCCAGACGGTGATTACCGATCGTGTCGTCATCCCTGCTCCGCACCCCACCTGCACCGGGGGGGACCCCGTCGCGCTCGCTCACACGCATACGCGGGTCCTGGAAACAGGCGCAAAGGAGAAGTAGTGGATAAAGCCAAGGCCGTGGATCCCCCCAGGAAAATAACAATTATGTGACCTAGGACAACTAAACAGTAATCACCAAAGCTCATGGACCAAAAGTGAGGTTTAGTGGTGCTATAAACCATTTTTCCAGGATTACTGTATAGCTGGAAGAGGGAGGAAACTGCACAGGGGGATAGGTGAGTCAAGTGACCAGGATTCTGCTTCAGAGAACACCTCTGTTTGCTGTGATTTGCAAATGAAAACTAACTGCACAGAAATTGTCATTCGCAGAGCTTGTCTCTCTTTGTGAATGAAATCGAAAATCTGAACTACGTGCTGCTTACTGTGTCTACTTTAATGATGACTGAATCCAAAACAGTTGCATGTATGCCAAACATCATGCACACCATTCAGAACCATGTGGTTGAACTAAAATCCGAAAACATATGAACGATGCTGGTGTGAACAAGAAATGTAAAATTGATATCATGTTAGTTTGTTCCGAGCAGTTCCGAGCAGGATAATGGTATAAGCTGCACGACAGAGGTATGCACTTTAACATGAGGTTTACTTAGTTAATGAGCTAAAATACTTTAGTCACGTCTTTTCTTTTAGATTCACAGCTGATTATTTTAAAACAGATTTGAAAGCAGAAAGGCCCCATGCTGAGATAATTCAGTTATTCATGCTTCCCTGCTTGTTGTTTACAGTAATGACTTCATTAGGATTCAGATCCACTTAAACTCACTATTTCGGTCTGTTGAAATTCGCTCCCTGTTTACATCTACACATTCCCCCAAAAAAAAAAAAACTAATTTTGACAAATATTTTGGAGTCAGATTTAACTGGCTCGAGTTTAGTATTGAATGTGGGAGGAAATACAAAGCTTGAAGTTTGCAAAAATGGAACAGTTGGTGAGAAACCATGTGAGAAACAGTTTGAGCTACTCATTTAAGAAGGCCACTGAACACCAGCTCTGCGAATGATTGCCGCTGAAAGAAATTAGAGAGCTGCTTTGGCTCATTGGAAAAACCCTGGCAGAAAGGAAGATAAAATGTGTCCTTCAGTTCTCCCAAGGAGTACAGTAAGCATTCATTAGAGATTATGCCTCCCACAGATGAAGATTTTACAGCAATATATATGCAAGGAAAGGAATCTATGTGTGTGTGTGTGTGTGTGTGTGTGTGTGTACTGAATGTGTGTTGATATGAATATGCATTAAAACAGCTTTATCTAGCCAAATTCCAGTTTTAAGCATACTTAAATTTATCCCATTAATTGGATGAAATTGGATGAAAATGGTGTTTCTCATCATTTTTACCATGTGAGTCTTAGGCCCCCTTCCCCCCACCCCAATTGACTTGGCAATCTACAAAAAATAGCAAACATTACCCCAACCTGTTATCACTGGACAAGTCCTACTTATCCGATGGTCTATTTTCAGCACGACATTTCACATTTCAAAAGCAGTGTGCTGGTCTTTTGAAATGTTCAAGTGCATCTTAAGTTGCACCAAAGTGCTAGTGAATTTTGAGGAAAGAAGATCACTAATATGGTAAATGGTGCTGAGGCCAGAGAAGAGGGTACACATGACTCGAATGATGAAACAAAAGCGCAATGCTTTATTCCAGCAAATACAGGAGAATACAGAAGATGACTGCTTCACAGTAACTGGCCAAAATCACTTGAGTCAAATCGATTGATTCCTTCTGTCCGTCTGCAGCATGGACTAGTTAATGTAATAGTGGAGAAATCTCACCTTAATCAATCAGTAGTCACAAAGGATCAGTGAAATGACACAGGAAGGGAGAGAAGACGCTAGCGCAGAGCATCTGAGAGTTTGTAAAGTTCACCATTTTGATACTGAAAGCTTTATTTCCGTATGCGACGAAAGTGCAGCATCATCAATATACATAACAACAACCGCATGTTTTTGATTTAAAACAAAAACTGAAATTATAAGACATTCAAAACTAGATGAGAGAAGTTTATAATCTCCAGGTGTATTGAGGGACATATAACCTTTCAGCACTGAAGCAATCTTTGGATAAAATGGGAAGCTACAGGATGAATAAGCATATTGTTGCATAGAGTGCCGTTGTTGTCTATCCAGCCGCAGGGTGCAGGCACTGTGGGCGGGTCAGGGTTAAGAGGAGGAATAAGACCAGACAGCGGAGGCTGGCAACGGAGCCGTTTAACATTTACAGCCTAGCTGAGCTGTGCGGCAGCTGAGCTGAGATACTATTAAAAAGACAAACAGTAACTGAGGATGGTAACATATGCGCAGGTCTTCTGGTAGAGACTCAGTTGCTTGTGCTGCAGGAAGGCAAAGAGACTATCATAAATAAATATGTCACATCGAAGGTCTGGGGGGCATCCGAACGATGAGGCAATGGACAACAGCTGGCATGATTAGCGACAAGCTAAGTCTGGTATTGCATGGGCGAGGCTGGTGCAGTCTTGTTCTTCTGTGAGAAGGGTCAGCGTTCAAGGTCTACGACAGCGGTCCTAGGGACCATTGTGTATGCTGTTTTTTGTTCCGCACAATCTCTTGTTCAATTAAGGTTGTTGAAAACGTGTTTAAGTTCTTTCTATTTTTTCTTTCCTTAAAACAATGCAGGTTTGGCTCCGTACATTTGCTTTGTCTTTTAAGTCTTCATTACCTACCAAATGGTCAGTTTGAGAGGCCATGTGTTAACACTTTCACCAATTAGGAGCCTATTTATTCACCTCAGGCTTTAATTTTACCAGTTACATTTTTTTGACCTTTATTTCTTTTGTAATCGTTTGCAATCCATGCGAATATGGTACTTTTATTCTTGATGGCACGCATAGCTATTTCTGACATAATGTGGCTTATGAGGGTAAATCATCCCTCATGAAAATTAAGAAAATTAACAGTCTGATAAAATTCTGAGATTGCAATGGTTGGAACAAAAATCGGCACAGACAGGGTTTTCCCCCATACCAAGTTTGAGAACCACTGGTCCACAGCACTCAATACAGCTGGGCCGGCGCTGTACGTGGTCCTGCAGCACTTCCAGTCTTCTGGAGCCGTTGGGGGGGGGGAAGCGCACCGTAAACAGCCGCGGCCCTCTCCGTTCCTGCTTTCTGGCGCCGCGCGTTCAGGGGAGAACCACGCCATTTAGGCCTGGTGTTCGCTTTATCTTCAAAGATGCTGCGCCCTCGCGCAGCCAGGCTTCCGGAAAAACAAACGGAGGAGAGAATTTCCGCGTCTTCACTTGCGACGGACGCGGCGGCCTTTCATCTTCCTCCGCTCCGGTCAGGCCGCACATTGATTTATTCCCTCTGTGAACACTGTCTTATTTCCTTTGGTTCTCTCAATCAGTCCACTCACTCCATGCGGCGGACTGCGCTCTTCAAAGGAACACATTGCCGTCGCCTCCAAAGAGATTTAAAGTTTGAGACAATCAAGCGCACTTTGCATTCCAGGTCTTTTAGTTTAGAAATGTACCACTTAACCATACAGCAGTCTGTCTAGGGCCATTCCCTGAAGACGTGTTCTGTAGTTTACCTTAAGATTATTGGCTGAAAAATTATGTGCACTTAATTGAACAGAAATAAAAGTTTTCAAGGTTAGGAAGTACTTGAATATGAACAATCAGAAAGAACATCAGGTGGTATATGTTTGTCTGTATACTTGTACAGGTTTACTCCTTGTCCTTATATTCCTTCAGGCTCTTTTCTGATTTTCAGAAAGCATAATTTGACAAATTATCATTCAATGCTCTTTATATTATATTGTGCTTATACATTTGATAAATTGACCATTGGTCATCCAAAACCTGTGTCACTTCTTGTTGGATATTATATTTCCAGTTGTTATAGTGCAAATGCGCCATTTTATACAAACTAATTCAATGTTAGGTTTATTTATTGTGATCATTATCAAATGTACTCTATCAGAGTAAAAGGTACTCAGAGTACTCATATTTTTATATTACTGAGTACAATTGCGTAATGACAGCTCCACATTTTTGCAGTAGTTTCTCACACAAGTCAATACATCCGAGCAGTTTTAGTAATGCACAATTAGGATGTGAAATGACTTTTATGACCACACGGCAACAAGGTTCATATCCAAAGAGAAAATACTGTGGTACTCCTGATCAATATCCACAGCTGTGAGCAGCATGCTCGGCAACTGACGGCAGTCTGATCATCGCTACAAACAAAGACTTTCCATGGATTTTAAAATTGGATATTGGATACTTTTCCAATCTATCATATGTACAAGGCATTGGGCACAATCAATGGTTCCTGTATTCAGCTCACTGTTTATCCTGATGAGGAGTATTTTAGTGCCATTTACACTGTCCATGTGTGACAAGGACCACTCTCCAGATCATTAGAATTGAATCGGCTGAGCCCTTTGTAATATATTACTGGCCCTTTGCTATAAGCTTGTCTATAAATTGGTGTTCAGCTATGTCCTACGGCTGATTATGTGGCAGTTGTTTTGTGATCTGACATGAGCATTGGAAACCACGCCTCTTTGCGTCTTCTTCAGTAGAGGTTGGGGGAGAGGTGTGCTTATTTTAAAACCACACAGGTACTTATTTTATTTATGACTGCTTTATTAGTTTTTTCTTTTTTTTTTAAACCTAAAAAGCATAGCACTCATCATAAGCAGTCAAACCTTCAGAGGGTTTTCTAATGAGCGGTGAGACGGTCGTTACTCTCCATCCCTGGGGCAACAACATTACGAGTTATGCATTGACTACACGAGGCTACGTGGCTTTACCTGCACGTTGTATCAGGGCTTCAGCATCAGCATCTGCTGCTGCACCGCCACACAGGTGTCTCAACTGGGTACACCGCACTGGAAGCCCTGTATTCCACCTCTAATGAGTCAAAACTGCAGCTGGAGCTTCTTTTCCTTTTTTCAGTGTTGCAAAGCCAGGCCTTCATACTCGATGAGGATTCTCTGTAATTCAGAAAACATTCTTGAAAAGAAAACAATATAGCGAGGAGGCAAAAAGCAACAAAATTAACATTCTGTAGAAACGGATTAATGAAATTCTACTGATCTGACAGAGGATAACAGTCACTTCACTGAATAGCACATGCTTTGATAATACTCTGAAGTTATTTGTTCTGTTTTTAAATAAAGAAGCAATGTCCTAAGATATGATACTTTGTGAAGATATTTTGGAGGACAATTTTCTGTTGTATTCTCTGGAAAGTTCAACCCTGGTAAGGAAAAGAATCAGCAAATGGTTTTTTACAGATTTCTGAAAAAAAATATTAATACGCAGAAAGTAGGGACTGGTTCTAACAGAGGGTGAAAGGGGTGATCCAGTACTTCTGTTTTACCCCAATGTCAGTCGAGGACATACACTACATTCATCAGGCACTTTGTTTTGAGAATAATGTAAATCACCCAGCCAGCTTTTGAGCCAATCCCATTAGTTTTCTTTATGGTCGTTTACAACAGCCGAATGAGCCGGCATTCCTCGAAAGAGCGTTTCCTGTTTTACTTCACTACAGATGACAGATTTCCCAGATTCTATCAGCCTAGGTTATAGTTTACTGTCATAATAAAACATTTTGTTCTTCACTGTGTATTGGTACTGTAGGTAGTCCCCTTTTTGTACCATAACTATATTTATTTATATACTGCACTATGTTATTCAAAGACAAAGATCCTTTGTACATGCTTTGGACAAAACAGGACACACACAGCCCACTG
Source organism: Anguilla anguilla (assembly GCF_013347855.1). NCBI lineage: Eukaryota > Metazoa > Chordata > Actinopteri > Anguilliformes > Anguillidae > Anguilla > Anguilla anguilla. The sequence continues at coordinate 18,415,415 of NC_049206.1, read as the reverse complement.
TGCCCCTTCACGGTGAAGCACAACGGTGGAAGTATTGGCTTTCAACACCTCCCATTTGCTCTCAGTTGTAATTACTCAAATATCAGAGGCAGCATCAGATGGATGTGGGGAGAGGGCTTCCTGCAAGAAATTCTTCTTCATTTGCAAGGGGGAGGGAAAAAAAGATGTTCCCCTAATTAGCGGGATAATGAATTAGCGATCCCGGGCTCTCCTTGGAGCATCTCGGAAAAACGAGTTACAGGGTTATCGCTGGACGACCGGCTCAGGTAACACACTCGGCTGGCTCCTTGGCACATCTTAATGGGAGACAGGAAGTTCTGCCTCCTCCATATGCCCCCGTGAAGCCCAATTGAGTCACGCTTGACTGTAAAAAACAAAGAACATTAGCAGCATTTGGCTACGTGGACTATAATGGACTACACTAGCACATTACTTTTTATTACTATAGAGGCAGTAATACAGTAGAGACTTCGGTAGCAGTACGGTTATAGTTTGAGAAGTACTATCACATAAACACTGATGCATGATAAAAATGAGAAATTGATTTATTATTATTATTATTATTATTATTATTATTATTATCATTAGTATTATGATTATTATTATTATCATTAATAATAACAAATAGGCCTGTTAGGTGGTCAAATAGGGGGTCCAGGGTTCCTAAGCATGCTTGCATGTTACGTATAGACTTCACTTTCCAATTTATTCCGGATTGCTAAGACATGCATGTGAGCCCTAGGGTCGTTCCCTATAGACAACTCTGGATTTCCTGGATTTTTCAGCCAAAGCTATTGAATTTAAAAAATGAACCCGGCACATTTTCTATGTTCGAATGCATCAAAGGGCTCCGCGGGACGCAGCACGTATAAATCAACATAGCCAAGAGAGCCGAGCTATTACTTTCACTGCCCCAGGGTGCTGAGATGAAGTCCAGTTAAAAGTAAAGTTATTGCTCCAGCTTTCCAACTGAGAAGCAAAAGGCACATTTTTATTTTAGTCTTTGGGCTTTGAAACCACGCCACCAGCCTGGACAAAATAATTACTCAAACACAGCTATCGAATGGCACGAGCAAACTGCGCTTGTGTCTTTTAAAAGTAGCCAATGACCCAAACACGAAAATGTGTTCCCTGACGTATTAAGGTTTGTACCCTGAAAAGGAATTAATCAATTTTCCCTCTGAATCTAAGTGATTTCATTAAGAACAGATGCGTCGGTGGTTCTATGCATATGTTTCTCAGATGAGCCCCGCTTGAGGACTGTAATTAAAGGATCTGTTATTAATTTTCTGTATAGATTCCAGAATTGATCCTTTCACTACCACATAACATTGCAGGGTGTAATAAAGCAATGAGACTCAATCAGTTGTCGCCACAGACTCACTAAGAAAGTAGACATTTGTTCTTTAGGCATCCCATAATTACTTGACAAATCATTGACTATTTCTGTGGAAAAACTGCAAGTTCCTTTCCACAGAATGCAATTTTGAGGAGCACAAGGAGTATTTTGTGTAAAACTACCATTTTTAGGCACTGTGTTTTCAGTATGTACTCTCATAGCAGATACCTTTAAGAAAGATCTGTAGATAAGTATTTGAAGAGCGTGAACTGAATCCATACATTCACAGAGGGTTTTCTCCCTCTGTGCGGTGAATGAGAAGATCAGAGAATCAGCTACAGAGCGGCTTTGGTGTTTGGCCTGCGCAATTCAGCGGGGTTGCAAATTCACACAATAACTACATGAATTCTGTAGGTGTAGGAACGCGTTTTTATCAGGCTTTCAACCTTTCAGGCAGGTTTTTCAGAAAGGCAACTTTTTATGTCTAATTGCCCAATGACCATGTCACTGAACACGTTCGTGTGACATATGTTGACTCAATGGGGTTCTGACAGATGTTGCACATGCTTGGTAGTTTTAATTAGCTTTTTATAAAACTGTTTGTTTTTGTGTTTGGGGATCCACCCAAGGGAAGTAACAGAGGCCCCTGATAAGCAGATTGCCATTTGTTACTTTTTCATTTTAATCCTTTCCATTCCATTCCGTGTGAGACAAAATGTTGTTGTGACTGCAAAGAAAACAGGACTTTATTGACTGGTTGACGATTCCTTGTGGATGAAAGCTGAAATAAACACTTTGTTAGAGCTACAATGCCGATCTGTGTTTCAGCAGCACAGGGAGCAGGGTTATATTATATTGTGGTGAGTGAGTACATTCTTGGTGATTAAAGAGGTTACTTGCTAGGAATTGGAACCAAACCTTAGTCTTTCACCCCACAATGCAGTGTGGCATTAATGCAGCTCCAGAAAGCCCAGTCACAAGATGAGAATATCCTTCTGCAATGCTGTTCCTATAACCATCAACATGCCTGATGAGAGCCATTGCCACTGTCTTTGCCAGTCGCCATACTACCCATCTCATGTCAGAGTTGTGAGGCTAAGCAGATGTGGGCTTGGTTCGAGCTCAGATGGGAGACACCCTGGAAAAAATAAGTTGCTGCTGGCAGAGATGCTGGTGGGCTGGTATGAGTCACACTTCCCGAATAGAAAATGTAAAGCCCCAGCACAGTGATGGGAGCACTGTGCTGCAGAAGGTGCTGTACTTCAAATGAGATGTTAAACTAAGGTCCTGCCTCATTGTGGGCATTGAAGATCCCTTCTTATTCAGAAAAAGTAGGGGTATTAACCCCTGTGTCCTGTCCAAATCTCAACATCTAGACACCTAATTGGCTACAAAATCCCTTTAATTCCTACCTACTATGAATCCCCAGATCATCACTGCAAATGAAAACTAAGAACAGATTTACGTTGACCTACCTGATTACATAAAGGTTATATAGGATTACAAAATGCATACATTGTTTTGTTATATAATGCACCCAGTAACCATGACGTGAACCACAGAGGGCCTTTTTGATGGTTCAACATTGAAGATTTTTCCAGAAAGAGCTACATTTGCACCAGAAAAAAAAAATGACAAAAAAACCTCAGCAACTGTTTGCTCAGGACTGAGACTTCATCTCAGAAAGGCTGAGCTCTGGGAGGTGGGATCGGCAAATCGTTCCTGAAAATGTTAAGCCTATAATGTTAAACGGCCTGCGTAAGTGAGATGACCTCATTTAGGTGTTTTTCATAAAGCGTCCAGGCGGGTGGCCCATTTTATATCCTCGCCGAAGACGGATTCCGGGCCACCCGGGGACCGGCATCAATCGCCTCGCTTTGCCGGGGATGGAAAATAATGGCGTCGGGGGGAAAATGTGGCGCGATGTGCGCAGAGAACCCAGTCCGCGCCCCGGCGCGTTTCTCTCGCAAGATTGCCGCTCCCGACGTCGCGTGGCTCGCTCGTTTACCTGGACTCGGGAGTCCCTAATGAATTACGAGCTCCGGTCCAATCATGCTGACAGATGGAGGTGTTCATCGCATTAGATTTAACCTCATTTGCCCAGCAGGGCTCCTGTCATTGATCACAGCTACCTGTTGTCCACGTTCATTTCGCCCTCCCCACCTCAGGAACTCCTGCTGCCGGACTATAGAGAAAGGCATCCTTTTCCCGCGTGCTAAATGATCTTTATTGCTAATGTAACACTAAACCTGGTAACATAAATTAAATCACTGGCCTAATTCCTGCATATATTCTACAGATGGTTACCACTATGCATATGAGCGTCTCCGTCTCCCTGCCACCCAACAGCCGAGTTTTTTCTTGGTGACTCGCGCTTCTTTTACAATCAATGTTTTGTAAAAGCATGAAAATATAAAAGGGAACTGGCAGCAAATCAAAGTGGGTTTCTGCTGTAGTAGCTGCCATCTTTGGTCGTTGAAGATGTGCAACAGGTGTCTTGTGCTGCTCACACAGTATGTATTACCAATGTGTTCTTTGTACGTTACCGATACATTTCTGAAATGTTGCTGAGGGCCACTGGGAGTCAAAATCAAATATTAGTCTGTCTGGTTAAAATATCCCAGAATCCCATGCTGTTTAATGTCACAGCCTCAAGATGACTACATGTTATATGGAAGCTGTGGTTTCCGAAAGGTAGCATGTCGGTATTGTGTCTTATTGATTGATTAATGCTTTTGTCCTTTAATCTCAAAATTGAGTGTCTCTATCAAAATACATATTGGATTAAAGCTAAAACCTCATTACAATTGCCCCTGTCTCTAATTTCAGCCAAATTGGGAACATGATGAACAATACTAGTGATCATCGTGTGACGGCCAGTGATTTATAGAGACCAACATGTTAGGAGACCGACCTGTTCCTGACTTCTTTTATTACTGAATTGAAATGTGAATGAATAAGTCGAATACATTTTCAAATTTATGTAAGGATGATAGAAAGAACGAAAGGAACAAAGAAAGAAAGAAAATGCATAAAGGCATAAATATGCATGAAGTGTATATGCATCTAAAAATAAAGGCCTGATTATGGGGAAATTTCTTAGCAAACTGACACATGCGTTCCAAAGCCAATACACAACATTAATAACAAAGCAAATGACATGAAGCAGAAAAAAATGATGAGGTCAAAGGATGTTCTGTTGGGCAGATGAGTCAAACAGTTACCCCAGCAACACACCGTATACAACATACACAGACATGCAGTATATATGCAGGTTGGCTGCATGATTAGAACAAAATAAATTAGTGTACTCATTTTTTTTTTCCTGCCAGATCTGCCCATTAATTTGTGTTTTTCATCCCACCCAGTCCATAGGTGGTCAATGAAAAGCCACATGCAGCCTGACACTCATTAGCTGCATTTCAACGCTGACATGCAAAGATAACAAGCAATTTACTGAAATAACCAATTTCCCTTGAAAATAATTGTGAAGAGACATCCCAGACCTACATTCCTTTAATAGAGTGTAGTAAAAGTGTTACGATAATTCTGACATTTTCAAATGCCATAGGTCCACCTTTTCCCTTTGACAGCGCTGTGGCATTATGCTTAAACAATTACCTGATAAAACAGTGTCTTAATGGAACTGCACAGTGAGCTATGCTTTCATAAATGTTCACATTTTGTTTTCCCCAGCAGGGGAACTTGATTCATGTGCTCTCATTACAGGGGGCATCATTGGCCAAGGGGCTGAAAGCTGCAGGTTCTCTTTGGGACAAAATAAAATGGAAAATCATAGCACTGTCAATAAATCAATAAATAAAAATAAAAAGTCAACAATAATAATCATAATAATCTTAAGAAATAAGAATAAGAAGATTAGGTCAAAAGTAAGAAAAAAAGAATAAAACTGAAATCATTTTTTCAGGAAAGGAGGCGAGCATGAGTGGGAATAGGGGAAACATTGCATTCAGGAAGACTTTTCAGGTATATGTTTACATAAAAAGTACTAGTTTCATTCCACAGTGAAAAATAAAGTAATAATATCAGTAATTAAAATATGCACGATTATTTTTTGGACTAGAATTCTGCACTTCCGACTGAAACTTGACAATCAAGCAGAAGCAGAGCGGGGGATCAACTTGGTTGAAGGAAACGATGGAAGTATGCATGTTGCAATTACATTGACATAGGTGGGCATTTCGTGACATTAAAACTATAATAATTTTAAAGAATATATATATTTTTTTAATTAAACTGAAAGCACAAATTCATTACAGTATATTGAATCCAGTGTAGGAGTAGATGTTGTAACTTAAGTGAAACATGTAACACTGCCTGAATGGGAAAAATTCACGTCACTTCATTTCAATCCTACAAAGCATTTTTTTACAAACATCTCGCAGACTATGCCTTTACATCATAGACCATGATCCCGATTTACTTAAATGAAACTTGCAGTGAAAATTGTGGGCTGATGATGCTGGTGCATTCACAGTCTGCCTAAAATGATCGTCTTATTTACTAAGGCTACAGCTACGCAAACAGCAAATGGCACTGCATGCTATTCATTTTGCGTATGAAGCAGAGCTTAAAAAGCGAAGTTCAACAAAAAAAACCTCTTGTTTAGTGCATTGAACACAGTAAAATGTCCAGTGTTGATTTAACACTAATTGTACACCTACAATATTTGGCCTCCTGGTGACAAGTAATAATAATAATAATAATAATACGTGTAGTCAATTCGGTAGATTGATTAGAAGTGTACAGAAAGCAGAGCGGACATTTGATTGTTGTAGGATAGCGACTAGCGCACCACTCCACTACAGAGCCTTCCTGTTCTTCCTGTCCTGCTCCATGCTCAGAAATGCATAATTCAGGGTTTTCACATGTCTGTGTTTGGCATTCAGGGTTAGCCAAAGGGCACAGGCTTATCTTGGTACACACGCAGCATGCGACACGTACTAGAGCTGTGAACGGAGCCCTCCCTGAGCGGGAGCGCGGGCTATTGTTCGCGGGGCCGGCGGTGGCCTTCCCGCGGCTTTCATTTTGTTTGTGTTTGATCATGGTTTCGCTTACATTGATTCCGTTACTATAAATGTCGTTGGCATGGCGATGCCATTATATGTGCTGGTATTTAGACAGAAGGAAATTATATTCCATTCATGCACAAGAGAGGAGGGCGCATATAGATTGAACTCGGGCCGCACGGTTCCAAAATAACAGCATATTTTTACATTTTCTTAAGGTCCATGCCACATCCTGGTCACCCCGTGCGAGATTCAATGCAGAGCCACATCTCAGTATTTCAGTACTGCAGTCAAAGAAACTGTTTGCATTGAAGTACAAACAAACTGGCTCAATTATTTTCACTCTGCATTATTAGACATCCCTTTTCATTCAGGGTAGGTAGCGTAGTTTATCATATATATATATATATATATATATATATATATATATATATATATACACACACACACACACGTCTTGTACATCAGGGAGACTGTAGACTCTATCTTCAACTATAAAAACACCAAGAATGACATGATGTGCACGCTGCGTCCAGCCTCTTAATGATAACATAATGTATGATAACATTTTAAATTAAAGGACTTGAACCCAATCGCTGCTTGTGGCTATGTTTTAGATACTGCGTTCTTCAGGTGGAATAATGGCACTCTTTATTATTAATATCATTAATGTGGGTCTGAAAGCGGAGATCTGAATTAATAGTTACCCCAAGGTTTTTAACAGCTGCTTTGGCGGAGACAGAGAAACCATACATTTTTAAAGGAAATTGTCAGAACTTATCGCTAAAAGATTTGGTACCTACTACCAGTATCTGAGTCTTAACAGCATTCAACATTTTGTATCAACCAAGCCTCTTTGTCTTTAAGACAGGCCTCTAATTTGGCTAGCTGACCAACTTCGCCTGGTTTAGAAGATAAAGTTGCATATCATTTAGAACCTTAGCAGCTACATCCTGTGCAAGTTGGAGAATTTTCAGAGCCTTATTAGTGCAACCAGACAATGCAACATTACAGTAATCAAGCCCAGAGGACACAAATGTATTAACATTTTTTTTCCATCCTGAAGTGACAACATCTTCCTTAATTTAGGCATGGTCTTCCGGTGGAATAATGGCACTCTTCATTATTAATATTATTAATGTGGGCCTGAAAGGAGTGATCAGGATCAATAGTTACACTAAGGTTTTTAACTGCTTTCGGGGAGACAGCTGTGTATTTAACGAAAACTGTTGGAATTTATCTCTAAGAGATTTGGGACCTACTACCTGTATCTCAGTCTTACCAGAATTCAACAAGAGGAGATTCTGGGTCATTCAAGCCTCTGTGTCTTTAAGACAGTCCTCTAATATAGATATCTGATCAACTTTGCCTGGTTTAAAATGATAAATGATTTTTCTGGTTTGCACGTAAAAGTTAAAGATTCAAGTTGTTTTGCGTTTCAAAGAGATATCAGTTTCACAATATCAATAAAGCAGTCACTGTCTAGTGTAGATTCAGTTATCTTTTCTTTAATTCCTATTGTTTTACTGCAAAAGAAAGTCAAGGAATCAATACTGCTACAAGAAGCTGGAATTTGAGGTTTAGTTGCTGCATGATTATTAGTTAGATCACCAACTGTATTTAATAGAAATCAGGGATTATTCAGATTTCCTTGTATACGTTTTGAAAAGTAAGAAGACTTACACTGGAGAGAGAATGCTTATAGGCACCAAGACTCTCTTTCCAGGCTGGGTGGAATACTGGCAGTGTTGTGGAGCTCCACTTGTATTCCAGTTGACGAGACTTACGTTTAAGAGCTCATATTTGGTCAGTGTACCAAGGGGCAAATCTTTTCTCAATAAATGTTTTACTTCTTAATGGAGAAACTACATCACAGGTTTTACTGTACATAGCACAGTAGCCAATATATCTGCCAGATCATGGATAGATGAGGAGGAAGTTGAAATGTTTCAATCAAAACGTTCCAGTAGTGCATCAGTAAAGACTGTGATAGTGCAACCTGTGTACATCTTAGGTTCAGATGTTAGGGGGTGGGCCAACTGTTGATGCAGTGTTATAAGAAAGTGGTCAGAGAAGAACTGGATTGTGTGGGCGAATTACAACATCACTAATAATAACACCAAACCCTAAGACCAGGTCTAAAATATGGCTGCAATAATGTGTGGGATGGACAACATTTTGAGTAAAGCCAACTGACTCTAAAATATAAACTGACTCATGAATGCAGATGTAAGAAGATCATCTGCATTTTTAAAGTGCAGGTTAAAATCGCCTGACATTACCCCTTTATTGTAGCTTATAACCACAGTAAGTGAGAAAGACATTCTGCAAAGTCATGAACAAAGTATGAGCCAGGAGGGATATAGACAGTCACCAGGGCAATAAGCTCAGAAAAAAATGCAGTGCCTGTTGAAATACTAGTGACTAGTATTTCAAATGAATCAATTTTATACTCTGATTTTGGAATTGTGTGAATTATGTAATTCTAAATTATAGCAACACCACCCTCTCTTTGAAAAAAAAACAAAAAACAGGGGGTTTGACTATATATGAAACCAGGCGGTTATACCTTGTTTAAACAAAAGTTCTCATCTACTTTACGCCATGTTAAAGATTACTGTCTTTAATATGTCAAGACAGTAATCAGAAATGAGTTCATTCATAAGAGCTACATTAGAGTTAAGAGATCTTGTTTAGTAATACAAATTTCAGAATAGTGTTATTTCTGGAATTATTGGCGGTATGATTTGTCTTGATCAGGATCAAGTTTTTTGTGGCCAACTATGGATTTTAGATTTAAAATTTGGAATACAGGAAACAACATAAGGAAAAATATTTATATCTCCTACATTTATTGTTGAAATGCACACGTTTAATTATCTGTTCTCACTATTCTATAATTTGTGGAGGTGTTTTCTCCTAAATGAGTAATAGACTAAAAGTAGACAACCTCAAGAGAGCACAATAATGAAAGTAACATGTTTATTCAACTTAATTAAACCTTATATTTACTCTGATGTTGAAATGTGTGAATTAAATACATCACAAACATTTTTGTTTTTATACACATAACTAAACATAGTAAATGTGTAATAAATGTTTTACACAGAGCGTGAGGTGCAGATGAGGCATGCCATTTGAACAAGGTTGAAGATGAGCTACTCGACACTTCTACCCATCCACATCTCTACCTATCCAAACCTTCTGCTGACACATATGGAATCTATCAAACCTATCAAAACCTATTTATTTACATTGTCTGAGAATATGACAGAGAGAAAGACAGAAATTTGATTAAGCAGCCAATGTAACCTGTGCAACATGCTGCACAAGTATAAATGCTCTGTCCAATCGCAAATGCTGCACACAATGCAAATTACTCATACTAGAACAGCCTTCATCATAGTCAAAAGACTATGAAAGCGCTCAGTTTGCAACTAGTGCTTGCACACACCACACAGATGATGATTGGTTGTCTGGTGATGAGATCACTTTGGTAGACAGCTCTGGCAACTGTTAGACATAACCATAGCAACATGTTATAATGGCTGATTCACAAAACCGATAGCCAGCGTTTATCAGGAAAATGTCATCGTTGCAAGAAGTTACATCTAGGTATTTTGTGGTCATGGATACACTATTTATTTGGTGTGTAAATATGAGTATGAGGTAGTTGTGTATTATATTGCATTATTTGTCTGGTTAGCTCTGTCTTGCATTATTCTGGGTAACTGAAAAAGTAATACAGCTAATGTTGCATTACTCTTAAAGCCTAAGCTAATTGCTTTCTGTAGAACTATAACTATAACAAAATGTCATTACATGGCCTGCGCAACCTGTGCAACAAACTGCACTAGTATAACTGATCTGCCCATTCGCGAGGGCTGCAAACAACACAAATCATGCAAACTGTACATTAAAAACTGTAGAGTTAGAGAAACAAAGACTTGTGCAGATGAAACAAGTATTAATTGGTACCAAAGTGATGGAAAGAGGAAAGTGTGGAAAAAGAAAGGAAGTGGTCATGATCCAAAGCATGCCACCTAATCTGTGAAACATACTGAAGACAGTGTTGTGGCTTGGGCAGTTATGGCTGCCACTGGAACTGGCTCACTTGTATTTATTGTTGATGTGACTACTGAAGGCAGCAGCAGGAAGATTTCTGAAATCATCCACAGAAACATCTTATCTGCTTAGATGCAGCCAAATTCCTCAAAAGTCACTGGTCAGTCCTTCACCTAGCAGCAGGACAAGGAGCCCAAACATGCTGCTAAAGTAACCAAAAAAGTTTCCAGAGGGGTGGCATGTTCTTGACTGGCTAAGTCAAATCACCTGGCCTGAATCCAGTTGAACATGAATTTCACTTAGTGAAGAAAGAAAAAGCAGGAACTCAAGATGGGTGCAAAACAGGCCTGACAGAGCATCACCAGGGAACATACCCAGCATCTGGTGATGTTTGTGGGTCACAGAATTCAGGCAGCCATCGAATGCAAACGATTTACGATAATAAAATATATACGATGACTTTTTAAAAGATTATGTTGATTTGTCCAATTGCCTTTGGTCCCCTAAAAAGGGGGTGTATGCATAAAATGGACTGTATTTCCTACACAGTTCACCAAATATGGATTTACATCACACATTATAGATACCCTCTAATTAAAGCCGACAGTCTACACCTCATATTAAATTTTTTCATTTCAAATCCAATGTGCTGAAGTACAGAGGCAAAAAAAGACGTGTGACTGTCCAAATGCTTACGGACTGCTCTGTATATCTGTCTATATATGGACTATATATGGATAATGCTATGCAGGGATTTAAGGGAGGTGCATCGCTCAAGGGCACGATGACAGCCACCCACCGGGGAATTGAACCCGCAACCTTTTAAAGCCCTGTACCAGAGGACCAATCGTTTTGGGCGATGCTAATGATCGGCTGAAAGCACAGGAGCGCAAAGGAAGGCAGGGGAACGAGAGCGATGACTCAGAGGCGGTTCGTAGGAACGCGCCGGTAACGAGCATCTCCGCATCAACCAGAACAACGCACGGCCATGTTTGGGTTTGATGTCACCCTGATAATCAGCAGGCAGGCATAAATTGTGATGCCAGAGAGAGCTGTAGGGGTGGCTGGGTATTTTTTTTTTAATGTGCTTCAGCTCCTAATTGCTGCTGTCATCAAAATGAGGTGCAGTCACCTCACCAACGCAGTACGATTTTCAGAATTAACTCAACTCTACCTGAGCTTAGAGAAATGTACTCTGACAGAATGAAATGTACTCCATCAGAGTAGATTTAATATTGAACATTTGGCTGTTCCAAGGATACTTGCTGAAAAGTACAGTAATTCTAAAAGATTCTGTAACTCCATAAATCTCTGAGAACAGAATAGCCCCCTCTCTGCACAGAGCCCATAAATGTGCTGCAGTTACATAGTAAATGCTGTTCCTGACTGTTCTGACCCTCTGGAATTATGTGAGTGTTTGAGAAGACTTCAGACAAAACTTTGTTCTTCTCTTTGAAAAAAACAAAAAACAAAACAAAAAACAGAGCTGAAGCTATTTTTCAAGCAACATTTGTCTTTAACTACTTAACTAACTCCCTATTAAAGTTAACAAGTGCCAAAATTAACTCACTAAACTGTGAAGAAAACAAAGTACTGTGTTTAATTAGGAGGTAAGTTTAAGAACAAATATTGATTAAATGCAGGCCTATGAACATTTTTCAGCTTGATAACTGCACAACTAATTTAATGCTTATATAAGAGAGACCTTCAGGTTCACATCGCATAAGTTATAAACGAATACACATCTCCCCTCAAATGTATCTTAATAACATGATAAAATACTTGCAGCAAAGCATTCCAGAGGGCAATAACAACAGTGAATGACAGAATATAAGTTTCAAATAGGCCTGCTATTCATTTTATATGTTTCAGGGAGCCAGTAGATTTCTCCCAGGCAAACTCACAAACACAGAGAAAACTAGATAAAATGCCCTTCTCCTCCAGGAAGTTGTGGCATGCAAAGGAAATGAAGGAAGGCTGTTAAAGTTGATGTCATCGTTCTGAGGGCACTGTAACCACTGCCATAACAAAAGAAAACACACCTAAGATGTTTCAACTGTTTTCACCAATTACATCTCTGCAGCTGATGTTAGGACCCACAGTGTAAATATACAAGAAGAGACATTTTCAAATTTGGCCTCCAGCCCCATTCTGCTTAGCTGCAGTGCGCCATGGGCTTCATTGTTGGATATAGCCAAGCTTTTTGTATTGTCTGCTCTGGGGGTATATTTGTTATTTTGAATATATTTGTAAAGAAAGTATAAAAGGCCTGGATTCAATCGACTACAAGCACAGTTTAGGTGAACACCAAAATTAACCCGCCAAACATTTTTTTTATTTTGCCAAATTTTATGCTTTCCCCCGCATTTCTCTTAATTTTAATTGCCCAGTCATATTCACCATCCTCTCTCATTGCTGCAGCCTCTCTGATATCAATTTTGTACAGCACAGAAAAGCACATGCTCTCCTCCAAAACATTTTGATGCCAGGCCATTGCTTCTTTTCACACCGCTTTAAAACATTGGGGTTTGTGCAGACATGAGTCGTAGGAGGACAGTTCACATGCAAGTTTGTCATGTGGGCTGCAGGTACCCTATTGAGCAACAGGGGTTGCTGATGATGGGTTATATATATAGTTATCCTAGCTAGATGAATTCCTTCCATTCTCTTTTAAGAAGACACATGTTTGACTGTCAGAAGTCAGTTAAAGACAACATTTGATTGAATCCAGGCCAAATATGCTGCTAAAATTAAGTTAGATGAAACAGCATTGTAGATATTCAGTTCAGTGACTGCCCACAGATGACACACCATGGGTCGGAACACTGGTGTACTGTCTCCTCACAGCAAGAAGGTACCATGTTTGAATCCTGGCTGGCCTCACTCAGTGTAGGCTGGGATAGGCTCCAGGCCCCCTGCAACCCAGACCACAAAGCAAAGCAGCATAGATAATAAATGGATGGATGGATGGAAGGATGGAATTTCACCATGCTTTGTTTATTTTCACCTCACAAACACCTATTCTTTTTTCAGTATGTTGGCCCAGTGTAAAATTCTTTGTCACATGAACTTGGTAATTTCGTAGTTGGAGGAGCCAACCTTTTGTTACAGTGTGGGTGTTTTATCATGCATTGTGTTATTGCAAAGCATTTTGAACTTGTGACCTGAAAATCCTCAACAAATTATTATTATTATTATTATTATTATTATTATTATTATTGTAAAACAATCAATCCATAATGTGTGAAAGCCTGTGAAAACCTGAAGAATGTTATTGTGACCACAGTCTTTGAAATCACTGCTTATTATGTACAATGTTAGTTGTAGCAATGCACTAATATGTCGCCTGCTCTACAAAATTGGTACTCGTGGTTGTGTCAGTTTGCATGGTAATGACATGTGTTTCATGCCAAACATCTTAGGGGACTTCATTAAAAGCTGCAATGCATCAATGAGAGATGTGCTGCATGCATTCTGTACCGTTCGATAGATTGTATAAGAGATCACGTAGACGGATGAGTGCACACACTGTAACAACATAAGTGAATACTGAAACCAATTAATATTTATGATTTTCTTTCTCAAAAGAATATATGATCTTAACCTTAACCTTACCCCTTGAATTAATATACATTTCCCAATGTGACAGATGTGTAGAAAAACACATTTTGACAGACAAACAGGCAGGCAAGCAGACACAGACAGACAGATAGATAGACTTGAAAACGAAAAATGCAATTAAATAATTTACAAATGGAACCAACAGGTTTTTTTTTAAATACACAGCAGTATGGTGCACGCAACTGTGATAATAGCCATATTGCACGTGGAATGACAAAACAACAAGACAAGACGACTTCACATATTTCCAGGTCGCTCTAATAGAGGCTCCCATATGGTCATGGGAACTTGAATGTGGATTAGGTCATTTCCTCCCAGCCCCAAAGGCAGGACACATGATGCGCCGCATCCTTGGAACGGTGTGTTGACATTAGCGTTCCATATGGTCGTGTCAGACACGCGCTTTGGAAAACAGCTCTCCCAAGAGCATCCCTGCTGCTCGCTTATCGCCCCGCTGCACTTGGACCGGCTGATTAATTGTTCTAATTTTCCTCCCTATATCACATTAATTAACAATGCAGCTGTTTCAAGGAGTCATGAATCATAAATTAAGTCTTCTGCGTGGCAATTTCGCCGACTGACTGCACGGTAGGATCGTGTTCACCGGCACGCATCCTGACAAAAACACGCACTCGGCCGCCTCGATAACATCGACGCGCTCCTTCGGAGGACGGGGTTTTTAAAAAAAAATAAATAAATAAATAAATGAATAAATGAACGAATGCATAAATCTCATCATGCAAATTGGTCTCTGTCGGGTCCACTGCCGTGAATTTTGACTGTGGATTACTTGCCGGATTCGGCGGAAATTGTTAGTAAAAAGGGGGCCCCTTCCTGGGTCTCTGACACCGGTGAGGGAATTTGGACGGCGTTAATAAGGTGTGCTTGATCTCCGGCGGAGCACGCCTGCTAATGCCTGAGTCTCAGGGAGAGAGGGGGGGATCACGCGGCCTTGCTTCGTTTCCATTACCCGAGGCTGGGGAAAGCGCAGGAATCAACTCAGATCTGATTTGTATTTCTCTTAATTCTCGTGTATTTCAGTAAACGCTGCTGACTGCAATGCAGTGGACCGGAGTAAAAAAAAAAAAAAAAAAAAAAAGTTAGCAAAGCAGAGTGTAAACTTCAGCAGCATCGATTTTGTCGTGGGCAGGGGATTTATATGCCGTGATGACTGCTCTCGTGAAGCCGGGATGACTCACGAATGCAGATCGGCTCCGATTCCATGACAAAGATCTGTCACTGCTCTCCTCAACATTTCCAGGGGAAAAAAAAAAGGATGTTTGAAAGGGCAATAGAGGGAAATTCGTCTGATAAATCAAGGTAACTTACATGTATTCCGGCTCTTTTTTTGCATTTAATTTCCTTTAGCGCTGTTTCGTCTCCCTTCTCCCTCCCCAGGGACAGGAGGCGATTGATAGCCTAATCCGATGACTGTATTATGTTGCGGCTTGTCTTGGACCACGGCCCTATCATTAGCAGTTGGCCTATGGTTAAATTCGCAGCTCGCAGCATGCTGCGCCCTCCTGAGATTTAGAGGTCCGGCCTTTAGAAAATATTTAACATAAAATTGAAATCTTGACAGCACTCGACGAACCCCGAGCCCTCTGTGAGTCTGTTTTAATTAATCAGACTTACTGTACCGTGAGAGTCGAGTCTGGCATCTGTTAAGCCTGAGACGCACCATGCAATGCAGCCCCCTGATAACGGTGCTGGTTCATGTGTAGTTTTTTTATTGACAAAATTTGCTACTAATATGATTGTTTCTGTCGAAACCAAACATTTATTTATCGTTTTATTTTTTCTTTAAATTTGTATGGTAAATACCATTCGCTGCAATGTCCGTGAGTAAAAAATTCAAGAACAGTGAAATCTTACTGTAACAGTTATTGACCCTGTTGTGTGCAAAGTAATTACGAGGACCCCACTAGCATTGATGAAGTGATCAAATTTTTCTTTGCTGTCCATCTGTCTTGCAAGCCAAGTCCACCTTAAGTAACTCAATTAACCAATGAAAAATGATAATTCAAGAATGTAATCTGCCTGTAGCTGTTTACTGCAGGAGCACAACCACAAAACAGATATCATGGAAGGCCATGGGAGAATAATAGACTCCATGGCAACAAGACACAGGCACCGAATCAGGAACGAAAAATGCATGCATTGAACACAGAGGAAAAGGATATTCTGAGTTGTTGTGTCAATCCAGCCCATTTCCACAGTAAGTGTTAAGAGAAAATAACGACAAAAAAAAATGGTGTCCAGTTCATTATTGACGATGATAATTGTAACCACATGTCAGTTTAAAAACATAATTTAAGGAACTTCATTTACAACTCAGCGGTAGTTGGACAGGTATAGCCTACTCCCAGTTGCTTGTTTCTGAATGTTGAAAACCGCACGGTGTTACAAGCTTGGCATGGATGACTGAAACAGCTGGCTATGAATTCAAATGCTGTGAACTTGCTTCTAGGACAGAGGAAATGTATCTTCACTCTGTAATGTTTACATTATATCTCAAATGAAGGCTGCTGTGTAGCATATAAATATGAAAATCTAAAAAAAAACTGAAAATGTTTTGGGGTCTCATGGACGCTCTTCAGATGATAATGACTCACAAATAGATGGGATCACTGGGGAGGGGTGATTTTTTTCTCTGAAAATTATATGCTGTTTACAGTAATTCCTTGTGCAAATTCATATTGCTTGCCTTCCCAGAAATTCTGAATAGCATACATGCTAGGCAAATTGGTGTTTACAGAGTGATTTCAAAATTACTACCAAGCACCCATTGAACTGTGTCTAGCAGGTCTTCTATCATGGAATATCCATCCTCTTGGTGCCTATAGAGTGGAAACCCCCAGTCCACTAAATAAATAAATTCATTTATCAATCCCATTAGCCACAATGCACATTCTGCATTTTGAAGGCCTTGTTGTAACATGAATTTCATTCTAGTAGACGTAGCTGCTCCACCATGTCCATTTAACAGTATTAACTGATTTAACAAAACATAAGCCAGCCTTTATTTATAAACACTCGACGCAGAGTGACGTGTGTTTGTAGAAACGCACACACACACACACACACACACACACACACACACACGCATAAATAAACGCACCCAGTAGCCACTTTATTTATTAGGTGCACCCACTCATTCATGCAAGTAGCCTGCTGCCCAAACAGTGAATCATGATGCTGCATCTATATAAAGCATGGGGACATTGTGAAGGGGTTTAGTTGTTGTTCGATGAAACATTAGAAACTGGCAACAAGCATGATCTAAGTGACTTTGACCATGGTATGATTCTTGGTGACAGACATGGTAGTTTCATCATCTCAGAAACAGCAGCCTTCCTGGGATTTGCAAGCACTAGTCTCTAGAGTATACAGTGAATCGTGCGATAAACAGAAAACATTCAGTGAGTGGCAGTTCTGCGGGCAAAAACACCTTGTTAATGAGAGAGGTCAGAGGAGAATGGACAGGCTCATTCAAGCTAACCGAAAGGCCACAAATGCCCAAATAACAGCTGTTTACAACAGTGGTGTGCAGAAGGGCATCTCTGAAAGCACAAAGCATCAAACCTAACAGATTGGCTACAGCAGCAGTGGACCAAGCCAGGTTCCATTTCTGTCAACTAAGAACAAGAAGATGTGGCTACAGTGGCCATGTGATCACCAAAACTGCATGGCTGAATACTGGAAAAACGTTGCCTGGTCTCATGAATGTTGATTTCCGCTGCAACATGCAGATGGTTGGGTCAGAATTTGGCATGAACAGCATGCATCCATGTATCCATCCTGCTTTCATGTCAACTGCTGCTTGTGGTATTACGGTGTAGGGAATGTTTACTTGGCACACATTAGGCCCCTGAACCCCTTCGTGCAAGCCCCACTAGTGGCCAGGACACAGGCTCAGATTACTCAACTCAGACGTTCAGCGCTCCTGCAACCAAACTTTGAGTGGAAACAAGAAACTCTATGGTCTACCTTTATTAGTAGATGATACAGGACAACTACGCCAAATACACAGTTTCTAAGTGCCATCAGTGTCATGTAATTTGTCCATTTAACAAGGAAACTGCCCAGTCTCATCTGCAACTAGTGTTACACACTGGACAGTAGCATCTATCTGGGAGATTAAAATATCCTTTCATCACCAAAGATTAGTATTCCATCATAGAAACAAGATAAAGGCAACAGTAGCCTGAAGTTATACCAATACATTGGTGAAAAATGCTGCTCACTGAATAACAAAATAAACAATAGGAATTCTTACCGGACCAAATTGCAACACTGATTTTAGTGCAGATTTCTCTGTTGACTCATTAGCAAGCTAGCTAACATGAAACTCAGTCAAAATGCCGAAAGCAAAACTGTCTAAAGTCTGGTTGTATTTTACCTGGAGGGACTCAAACAGTGGGATGTGCCTTTGCAATAAAAAGGACGTTTTTTTAATCGTTGATCTTTCAAGAAGGTAGACACCAGTTTTCCGTTTGGAAGAGCGTTGTTTTAGCAGGGGTATCATCAAAATGTGAACAATATCCATCCCTAGTCATGAAACAATATCATGTGGGGTGTGCATGCGAAATGATAAGGAATGAATTTCATTAATGAGCTTCCCGCAAAGATTATTCAGCTGTAAAAGCAATAGTTTTTTTTTTTTGGCAAATATTAGTTAGCAATCAAGCTAGCTTTCACTCAAACCAAAGATGGTGACTGCATAGTTTTTAAAAACGCGTGCACTTCCTTATATGTCCATTTTGTGTGTGTATCCGATGTTGTTATTGGGGCTGATGTAGCTAAATGCTAAATCTACTATTTTGGAGTTGAATGAATGAATGAACGAGTGAATGAATGGATGAATGAAACATTGCATTTTTATTGCACTTTTCCAGATACTCAAGTTTTTTTTTTACAGTGATGAGGGGGAAACTACCACCAATGTGTACCATCCATTGCTGACATAGAACAGTGAGATTAGTTCATACATATGGCAGTTTTCTTCTTCTTTCTTCATGTTGATTAAAAGAACATTTTTTCACACACTGTGGAAAAAAATAATACACCAAGAATGAATAAATGGAAATCTGACAAACACATTTCCTTTGGCTCACTTTGTCATTACTGCAAGCCAGAGCCACATTGGTTCTGCTTCTGTCTGTGGGTCTGCAGCAAAGTGACTAATGCACCTTGATTCTGTCATTAATTAACCGGCATTAATTCACCATTCACCCTGACTCAAGAATTAAAATGATTAAATTTTAAACCCAAGATTAAAATGTGACTTTTTTCCGCAGTCTTTGGCCTAGATTCAATCAATATTTTTTCCTTATACTCAACATTAAAGGGCAGACTTAGCTTTTTTTCCTAACAACCACAGTTTGGGGAGTTCCACAATTACTATAATTGTGCATATTTTAAAAAAGCACTTTAATTTATTCGGAAGCCAAAGTTAAGGGAAAATGTTGATGAAATCCAGCATGAACTGCTTTCACTTGAGGTTGAATTACTGATCTCTATCAAAATGTGTTGTGGGTTGAAGCTGAAAAACACTGTCTGATTCAAAAGTTCTTTGAAGGTTTTAGTATAAATGTGTACAAACCATTAAATACGCATTTTCTGTGGTGTATAGCCTACATCTTTAGATAGGGCTTTTCATCAAATTAAGCGATGTCGTTTTTAAATGTTAACTTTTAACTTTTTTCTTGGGGACCAGTTTCCGAAATGGTGAAAACAGGCAAAACATTCTCCGCTTACGACTTTTGTGAAAAATACTGTATATGATAATTATGTTCTGTACACATGTGCGAACAATGTAGATTCATTTTCCTGAGATATACTTACTGAAGCTCTGACCAATGCATCTGTCACTAGTGGGAGGTATGCAGACGCAAACTTAAATATAGTCACACCTTTTCACTTTTTGATGCGTGAGAATAATGCTTTTTTCATTTCATCGATCTAAGGAGTCAAAAGTATGTCCATGGGGGTGTTTCATTTGGCCTCTGTGCCACCACCTGAATAGTCTTGGCTTGGTGAATACAAGTGGAGGGGGCTTATCTCAACAGTTTTTAGCAGCTGTGATCAGGTCATTGGTTTGCCTTGCAGTGCTATAGGAAGTGAGACATGCCATCTCTTTGAATGAGAAACAGCAATTCAAATTAAAACCTTCTGCCTGCGTGGTTTAGTTCAGTTAAAAGACATGAACATAAACAAGTAGAATACCACTTTAGGTAATGATTTAACCATGGACACTGGCAGTCATTTAACTTAAAAAAGAGATTTACAGGAATGCAACACGTAATAATTTATTGTTGAATTTTATTAGAAACTGTTATGTAAGTAACTGTATTCTGAAAAATGTATCACAAATCTTAAATTTATTAAATGATGCCAGTAACAATATTCCACATCACTTAGATCTATGTGGTCTGCTTGTGTAAAAATTAATATCATTGGACTGATATAATATCATTAAATTGTAATATGTGATGTTACATAAAGCTGATTCAACCTCATACATCCAAAATGGAATGTTTTGCTTAAGATGACACAGCTTCATCAATGCTTATGCCAGAAAGAAGCATCAAATGCGGAAGCATTCTAGAATAAATTTGCAAGAATTAAACATCAAGCACCATGTTTAGTGTACACAGTAAAATGGTCAGTGTTAAATCAACTCTTACAGAGCGTATTTTACTCTGATAGAGTGCATGTGATCCCTATTGGTCTCATATAAACTCTGTTAGAGTTGAATTAACACTGTCCAATATTTCCTTGTTATAAACATGTAATAAAATTTTAGTAATATAATTTAGAACGCAGGTCACTATGCACACACTATTTTGGAATTGTGTAATCATAGTAGTCCCCTTTTAACAAAAGCATTACAGGCAAGTGGAATCTTCTGAAGAAATGTGCTACTTTTTTGTCTTTTCTGACAAAGTTGCCCAACGGTGAGCTTCCTTCTTCTTTTAACATGGACAGTAAATCAAAGCGTTGTGGCCTAAGCCTTAGATTGCAGAGTTTAAAAGCAAATGCTAAAACATGCAAGGGATCAAACTTGCCATTGTAGGGTGGAAATCTCCAGAAAACACTGTCAGCCGTAATATCCCCCGATGGAGAGCGTGGGTTTTATGCTCGGAGGACATAAATCATTTTATGATTTGAAGAAGCAAGTGCAAGCAGCCGTGGCCCCTGTAACCCAAACCTCAATCAGCATCCCCCCCGGTATCCTTAGCAGCCTGCTGATCAATACCCACCGTGTCCCGGGACGCTTTCACGGTGTGTATTCAGTCTGGGCTGCTGAGAGACATCGGCCTGGTTGGCAGCCATAACTCGCCGGTGAAACCTGCGACAGTGATGGGGGTTTTGCTTACATAAAATACTGCTGCAATAGTCTGTATATTAATTTTTAATGCGCGGTGCATTCCTTACCCAGGCTGTAACACAGTCAACATTACATCAGCTGAGTGAGGGAAGAAATGGCCCGTAAGGGGGAAGGAAGATGGATGCGCGCTTTCACGTGCGCGCATGCACCCGTGCACGCTCGCGTACGTGCACACAAGAAAACATAATTAGAGTCAAAAGACAGAAATGTCATAAATTGCATTTACTGCACAGCAGCAATGCTGTAACAATACAGACCTCTTAAACAGCAGCAGGAATTGAGGCCAATGCTGGAGAGAACATTATTCACTGAAAAGGCTATAACAAATCAGTAAGGTATACCATATATATTGTAAAAGAGGATTTTCTAGAATGTTCAATATTTACATTTTTGTATCATATGTAATGGTTTAAATATACATATATACATATAGAAACAATTTATTTACATCCCCCTATTTGGTGTTTTTGTCAATGCATTTCATACAGCTTGTCATTGTTAGCAACAAGCTGTTGTATTGTAACATGATGATGCTCTTGTTTATACAGTATATTTGTAAAGACCCAAACTATGAAAAAGAGTGTTTCACATTGTGACAACATGTTTTTGCAAACAACTAATTGTGACAATTTGCAAACACAATATTATGGTCCAAATGCAACTATACATTGTTTTTAAATTATATGCCCACAAGATAACTAAAAAAGGTTCATTTGTTTCATAGAACTGTCTAAATCGCCATAATTTTCATGAATATGACAAAACCATACCCTTAATAACACCATCAACACAGTTATGGTGGCTCATTATACTGCAATAAAACGCAATGGAAATTTGTGAGTTCTGCTCTCATCGTATTGCAGAGTCTCTAAATTCTTCTCAATGGTTGGCAGAGTTGGCAGTGGACAGCCATAGTTCATGATACATGTGTGAACTGCTTTGAGACCCATACCCAGCACTGTTCTATCTTTTAAAGCCTGTAATGCTGCATGATGGGATATATGCTCCCCAAGCTTACATGGGGGCACGCTCCCATAATGTATTAACACTAATTCAGCTGTACACATTATACCAAACCTGTTTCAGCAGCGCCATAATCCTGATGATTCCTAGGTCCCTATTTATGGTGAAATGTTGAGCCTACCTTTAGCCTCTTGAATTCATTTAGCTTGCGCATAAATTCAAGTGAGAAACCAAGGGGTTTGGGTGGAACTAGAACCGGGGGAATCTCTGCTGCACAAAGACTACCTACTCCACATGCCTCCCTATTTCATACTGTTTTATACCATTTATAGTGAAACTTTAATATTTCATAACTTTCATACAATTCAATGGCATGATTCTAAAATGTTGTTTTCTTTCTTTTGTGAAACAAAGAAGCAAGGCCCAGCCAGTGCTTTCACACACAATCTGCTCCATCTGTGCTGGCTGCTGGAGGCACTGAACAAAGCGACGCTTCATAGGCTGAATGTTAGCGGAGATATTCTAGCGTGGCCGGTGTGCTTTACACCCTGAGTGTTCTCAGCTTCAGTCTGGCCCTGAGTCTGGACTCCACCGAATCTTATGAGGACGGTCGCTCCTGAGGGGCATTTGTATGAAACTGATCTGAGACAGTCAAAACCTGAGGGAAGAGTCATGTTAATGATACATTTGGCCCAATTGACAATCACATAAAATGTGTTGACTTACATTAATTGTCTCGAGGAGATGACTCATATGATCAAATTGATGGTGGTCAAATTTCAAAGTGCATATTATATTATTCTGTTCCCGACTCCTGGGATTCTGGAGCAAAGAAACCAATGAGTTGCCATGTGTGGTTGTCTTTTCTCGACCAGTCACATGCCAAGGGTGAGCATACTGAATTTGCTTACAGTCCCACATTGAAAATATTCCCTTCAGAGTACAAAGCAAAGAAGTATTTCCATCCTTTACTTTGTTTACAGTTGAAGAACAGAAAAAAAGGAATAAAACAAATAATCAAGTCACTAGTCAGTACACTAGTGGGGCTTGTTGTGAGACTCCAAGCTAAACACTTTATTTGTTATATCCATTGGAGTCACGTGTCTACAAGACAAAATTTGAAATGCTCGGCACGTCTAACTAAACATTACGTCACCCCACCTTCTTCCTCACGCACCTCACCTCTTCCTCAGCAAATAATTACATAAGAAACCCGTTGCTTCTGCTCATGGCCTTGGCTGTATCTACACTGTTGCTGACAGTGTGGGTCAGTGTGGCCAAGTGGATTTTGACAGCTCTTCAGGCCCGGTGACAGATGTTCTGCGGCAGCTCTGGAGCCCGTTCAAACGGGTCGGTTAACGAAACTCTGCGATAAACTAATCCCGTGAACCTGTGCACCAGGCAGACCGGGGGAGCCAAATGCGACCAATCTGTCAGCACAGCAGCGAGAGGGGAGCCCGGCAAGGGCTTTATCTACGCAGCTTATTATGAAACTTATTAGATCACGGCAAAGCACGGTGCCAGGAGGATTTATATTTTATTAGTTTGCTTTCCACTTTGTAGCTGCTTACTATGATCACAGTGGGCTTTTTGTGCCCCTCTCGATACACAGCTGAGACCTGCGTATGCTAAGAAGAATGCCTGCTGAAGCCTAGTTCTCTGCAGGTAAGCCGAGGCATCTTACAGAGCCATTCAATCCTACTCTGTTGCAGACCATTCAATAGTACTGCATTACTGTTGCCAATTCTTTTTCAGGCTGCTCAGTCCAGCCTCACTGTCAGCTATTTATGGCTTTTGCATTTTAATTGTTCAGTTCAACTGCATCACATGCTACTCAATCCATGCACACTATGGCGCATTCAGTTGCACCTGTAACATTTGCAGCAATGTGTTCAGTCCTTTATGCAATAAGTAATGAATCTTTTAATTAGTTTGGATGAACTTCAAAAAGGCTTCAGCACCCCATTTAAAGTTAATCTGCTTAAACATTATAAATAAATAAATACTTCATGGAGCACTGGTTCGTTTATTTTACAAACCTTGGATTAATTTTTCCTTGTTTCCTAGAATGCAGCTCTAAATATGTGTTATAATTTAAAGTAGTACTATGGGAATCAACAGGATGCTTTAAAAATATCACTCTCCTCTATATTAAAACAAACATAATTGTTGCAGAAAGCCAAATGCACCATGACACAAGTGCAGAGTGTGCACTTCAGCTTAACACATACTGCTTGCCTACTACCATTCGCTGCGTTGCGATCCCTGTGTGTGTCCTCTAAAAGCATCTTTCAATGTGGCCTGAAAGCCAAGTACAGTTCTGTTGAAACATCAATTTGTAGCTTTGGTCCACCTCCCGTCGTTCCGGCACTCCGACGAGGGCTTCTTCCTTCCCTCTTTCTGCCCGCACTGCTTCTCTGAGGAAGATGGGCTATAATTTTTTTTTCTTTCCAAATATATCCGGTAACTTGTGGTACATATCTCCTCAAGGAATGGGTTTTGCTCTCCTGGGTAAAGAGGTGAGATTTACAAGGTCTAAGTACAAAATGTAGCTTGGAGGTCATTTTCACAGAGGTCTTGCTGTAATGTCTCCCTACAAAAACCATGTTTTTTGGGGGGGGGGGGGGGGGAACTATAGCTAATCTGTGAACTGGGGGAAAAAAAAACACATCAGGACCTCTGGGGCCATCGCAGCGAGGTGTGATGGCCATCCTCAAAATCTCAGCTATTTACTGGGGCTGCGATTTGAAAATTGTCCATCTTTTCTAGGACGGCAATGCACTGACGTGAAAAACACACCCTTGCTTAAACAACATATGCCGAACGTATTTGAGAGGCAAGGAAGGGGATGAGAAAGGTTATTCCTCTGCAGAGAATACATTTAATTCCCAGGATTTTCAGAACGCGTTCAATTTATGTGTGTGGGTATCTCCAGCAAATGTCGTCCGTAGCAATTTGCCTTGATTTATTCAAGACTTTAACAGGATGGCAAACAAGCCTGGGTAGCAGGATTCAACATTTAAAACATCCAACAATGAGACACAAAGGGAGCTTTAGTGTCCTTACTCCAAAGAGAGGTGCTGTGGTACTGTTTCTTTATACTGTAAGTTTAATGGTAGAGCCATTAAAAATAATTCAGCTCCGTTAAAAGTGATTCAACAATGCGCTACACCAAAATCACAGCTACATGTATTGCTACAGCAACCCTGGTTTAATCCTTTGGTGCCATTATGCTCAGATTTAAACCTACCAGGTGGGACAGCATGATATCGGTTTAATAATACGGCTGACCATTGAACTTCAAAAGTACATCTTGTGTCTGTGCTGACATTTGCAGCCAAGTTTAACCTTGAAGTGGAGGTATGGTTTTTTACTTCAGGGGGGTAATTGAATACCAGTTTTAAAAAATGTTTGAAACTGCAGAAAGCAACGTGGCATAACGAGTTTGCTTTGGAAGATTCACATCTGACCACAGAGGTGGAAAAAGCTTAAAACTGCTGCTGATCACCACTGCTGATATTACAGCACCAGACTATTCAGAACGTTTCGATGTTCCTCCATCTCTGATTATTTTCACAGGACTTGTCAAAGATAATAGAAAGAGTATTCCCATTCTAAAACAATAAGAAAGAAGCATGTTTACAAAGTGTGAATTTCTTCTGTTGCATCTCTACCACTTGCGCCTGCACTATTGCAACATCATAAATACTACCAACAATTCAAAAGATAGAATAGCTTTTAATTCTGCTACTAAGGATAAAATACAACTGTTGTTGTATGTCGACTACAACATCTATGACATCAAATGAATTAAATGCACTATTAGCAGGTCTTTTGGATGACAATGGTACATTCTTTGATATAACAGTCAAATTTTTATTAACAATGTGTTGTCCATGTAGTAGATTAGGGAAATGTGACCACCAATATTATCCTTAACAAAGCAGGTAACATACACAGCTGAGATGACATGGGATCTGTGGAGGGAGAATCACAGAGTGTCTGAGGGAGAGAGGTCAGTGTGTTTGTCAGGCAGCACAGTGAATCATCCACTCAGAGGGGTTTAATATGGTCCCGCTCAGGGCAGCTGGCGAGACGAGCAGGGATTCCGGGGAGATGAAACCGGCTTGGATGCCCCCCCCCCCCCCCCCAACCACATCCGCCATCTCCCAAGAGGGCTGGGGGAAATCGGGATAGGGCGAGAGGCGGGGTCACGGCGTCCGATCCGGGCACCTGCTCCCAAGCAGATGTCGCTCGTGAGAACCGGATGTCTCCGGAGCGGGAACGTGGCCCCGCGGCTTATAAAAGGCCTGGAGGCTGACGAGCGTTTGCTGCCAGCTGCCGGGGCCCCCCGGGGAACCGTGGTCCCTCTCCTCAGAGCGGACATAAAGTGTGACCCCTCCCCCCCCACCTCGGGCTCAGGAAACTGGACCCAGGTGAGATGGGCTTGGTGTATTCTGGCTGGGGCCATTAATCTATAGCCCATGCTTAGCGACCACCCAGGGACTCACAATGGCCAATGTGACCTAGGCCTCTGTACTGGCCTTTATTGGGAAACCATGATTAGAACAGGGCAGGAAGGAGAGGTTGTCATTTCCCCTGGATGAATTTTTTTTAACAACTTTTTTGTTTCAAACCTCCCAAATTTGCAACGTCCACACACAACCATAAATAAGTCCCTCCTACTGCATCCTCTGCCACTGGAGGGCATCCATCTCTCTCTCTTTCTCTCTCTCTCTCTCTCTCTCTCTCTCTCTCTCCCACACACAAACACACACACACACACACAGTTAAAATATACAGAGAGCACTCAGGCTCTGCAGAGCTTGCTATCACTGGAGGGCATGTGAGTTTGTGTAGGATTAGATTCAGGACCTTGGACAGCTGCCATGCACTGGCTCTGGAGAGCCTGGTTTTTAGGGTTTTAGGGTGGCACAGGCACAGCATATTGGTCACAGCAATTCATGCTGAGGCTCCAGTGGCCCTCACAGTTTAGCTACTCACTGGAACTGCTGTGCGTGGGTGCTCATTTGTATATATACCTTTACAGTATTTAGGAATTGTTTTCCATTGATGATGAAAAAGCATGGCACAGGGTAAAAAAGGATTTAAGAAGATTTAAAACAATTTCAAATTTATAGTCAAATTAATTCTCCATTTTATTCTGCACTTTAACTATGCCTGAGGGTTTGGTTATTTGACAAAACAAATGCATTTAAAAAAACTACAATAACATTATTTTTTACTTAAATAAATAAATAAACAAATAAATAAATAAATACATTTTCTCTGCCAGTCTGCATTGGATGGATAAGGTTGGCTTCTTTCTGGGGAGATAAGTGCATTTTTAATTTGAATTCTAATGTAATTTAACACATAGTTTGCATCTTGTTACAGGTTCAAAGCCCTGAGTAGGTACAGCAGTCTAAAGATTATGCCCCGTGTGTGTTTGTGTGCAGGCGTGCAGTTTTATTTGTATATGCTATTAAACAATTTCTTGCTTATTTCCATACAATCAGAAATAATGCTTCTCACAGCTGTGGAGAAAGAGTGGCAAATTGTGTGATTAAATGATATTGCCTCTCCTTAGTTCACACAGAGGTTACCTGCCTGAAGGCGTGGGGCTTTGATTAGCTTTATGTCTTACAGGAGAAAATTCAAAGCAAAGGCTATAACTCTAGTAATTTATGTGCACTGCAGGAAGAAAATAGCTTTGTCTCCTGTTTAGAGGGAAACTATTTTTTTTTGTCCCCGGACAACAATAAATAGTCATAATAGTCAGATGGAAAATCATGCCTTTCTGTGCCACCTCAGGTTAGATAAAGCCTTTTGTTTTGCGCTGCGCTGTCTTAGTAATTAATAACCTCCATCACTGCATATATATATATATATATATATATATATATATATATATATATATATATATATATATATATATGGAGAGAGACTTTTAATGTTCACAAGTACATGCAATGTCATTATTTTAAAGATGTATTCTGTTCTGCTCTGTTAATATCTGCATACGATGCATTCTTTGTGGGACAGCTTTTGTTCTTTGAAATGTTGAATGTGCAAATCTGAACATGTAAAGCTTTCTCAATTGTAAACTGTAAAAAAACCAAAGATGTTCCATACATTGTGATATCCTACTGACTTTTAGAACTATGCTATGTCTTGCACATCTGTTCCTCATATAGTGCATTCCGCAGCTCCTACTGCTTAATTGTACGCCATACATGTTGTGAAATTGATAAAGTTTGACATTTTTGAAATGATGAAATGAGGTGGACGGCCTTGGTTCAAGGGTGCGGAAACAATATTGAATTTGCCACCTGAAGCCTCATCCTGAAACTCAAACCAACACCTTCACTTTCTGATGTAAAATGCAAGCAGTTAGAATGATACTGTACTTTAAATGATGCCTTGGTCAGTTTAAATTAATTGGCTGGTGATTGTGTGGATTTAAGTTGTTTCATGAGGCAGAATTTAAATTTAGGTATTATAATTTGCAATTTAAATGTAGAGCCGTACAAATATTCTGAATTACAATGAAAAATACAAAAAGAAGTACTACCTGGGTACATCATAAAGATGTTAATGAGGAACAATAAAAGGTGCTTTTTGGCATTGGGGTAATATGCAGTACATAGAAAAGAAAAATCAAGGCACTCTTGAATAGAAAACACTTAATAAAATACCTTTATTTCATGGCATGTTCCAAAAATGGTTATGAAATGCCCAACGCATTACGGCAAAGCTGATAAAGGCTTTGAGTAGCAGAAAAAAAAAAAATCTATAAAGCTACTGGCTATAACAGTGTTTTCCCCCTTTTAGCCGACATTATTCTCATACAGCTGATGTTTTGGCCATTAGAATTTTCTGCGGAATGCCCTAGTTTATTATAATGGGCTACATGGAGTTCATGTAATCTTCCTGTGTGCACGATTGCACCTTAAGTCTGTCAAAGTTTAAAAAAAAAAAAAAAACAGAACATGAGATAGCAGCGAAATTGATTTCCGGTGCCTGATGTTAAAAGGGAGATGCATTACTTGTAGCTTGCAGTTCTTTGCTCTGCAAAGGGTTCTACTACCGAAAAAAATGTAGTAATTTGCTGGAGACAAAAAGTCAAGAAATCTTGTGAATTTGAGCTGGGTCTCAGAGACAAAAAGTCCAATTTAATCATTTGGCAGATGTTTTTAGCCAAAGCAACTTATAAAGTGCACTTAACATGCTAAGCAAACACAGCTGCAATCATACTGTATAAGTGGCACCTTGAAGGCATATGCCTCAAGACCAGTGAAATACAGGTAGAGGAGGGATTGTGTTTTTATAGAAAAATTGTGGTTTAGTTTAAAAAGGTGGGTGTGTGTTTTTTCCAGACGTTTGTGGAAATCAGCCAGTGAATCTGCCTTCCTGACTGCTCGAGGTAGGGCGCTCCACCATCACAGTGTGAGGGCGGAGGAGAGCCAGGGCCGTAAGCAGCAGCTGCCAGGTGCTCGAGGAGACGGGACAGCCAGCTGGCGGGAGGATGCTGAAAGGAGAGGTCTGGGTTGGTGCGCGCGGTGTAATCATTGTCTGAAGATAGAAAAAGGGGCAGCACCGCACCGCAGCCTGGTACAACCGGTGCCACCGATTCGAATTGAATGCAGGCAGCCACCGGATTCCAATGAAGGGTGTTCAAAAGTGGCACGGTGTGAGTGAATTTAGGCAGTCTGAAGACCAGGTGGGCAGATGGCAGAGGCCGGTAGGCCAGGCAGCAAGGCGCTGCAGTAGTCCAGATGAGCGATTACGATGGGTTGGACGAGTAGTTGTGTAGCCTCCTGGGTGTGAGAAGGGCTTTTATTGAAGGTTTATTAAACTGATGTACACCACAACAGAATAGCATCCAAAAAAAAGTAATCCTGAGTCCAGGGTAATTATATTTTTAATGGTTAAATAAAATTTGTATTGATATAGCCACAGAAAGGCAAATCCGAGCAAGAAAAGGCCTTTGGCAGCCTATTACGTTAGCAGAATGTCTTCAAAACGCGCATGAAGAAGGGATTTGAACAATTACAACGGCTCTAATGCAAGATTTATGATTTCTCCTCAAACTGACAGCCATTACAGAGAGAAAGAATAATAAGCATTTTAGCCTTACAAAGCGCAGAGGAGCAAGTGGCAGGATGAAGCCATTTATCATAGTCAGCTGCGAGAGCAGCGGAGGCAGTGTCAGCCATAGGCCCCTCGCGAAGATTTCGCGGTCAATTAGGTTGAACACAGGTACAAAGTGGACACAATGCACTGGGACTCCAAAGCCAATTACCGAAGATGTTTAATTTCACCCCTCTTTACATGGTCTAGATTGGAAAAGGGCGCAGGGGAGCGGGGAGGGGGGGAGGGGGGGTGGGAGTGGTGGTGGGTGTCCTTCCCAAAACCGTGGATCCAGGGCTTATTGGATGTGCATGAAATGAGACCTGCTCGATTATGACAGGCTATTCTCCACCACCTCCTTATCAGTACACAGTTAGTCAGCTTGCATGAACTAAGACCGAGCAGACACAAAACCCAAACTGACAGGCAAGCAGCGAGAAATAGTCAGTTAGATGCATCTTCCAGAACAGGTGGTTGTTGACAGAAATGCAGCCGTAAAAACTTTTAATCTTTAATCAGACACAAGAAAATCCTTTATGGGTCGTGCACAATTAACACTGTGATGTCCCAAAAGGTTGTCATACAGCACTCAACACTGGTCTTACTCAAACAGCCAGCCTTTACTGTTAATGATAAAAGGATAGCTGCCTGTATCTCCCTCCTGGAAAGTTCATCAGTGTTAACTGTTTATGTAGCTATTAGCTAGGTACTTGCAAAATAACATAAATGTGGTTTGATTGAGTGTGGGTCGGGAATGCACTGAGGAAAAAAAATTGTCTCTTAAATAAATAAATGTAACTGCTCCACAAATAAATGTAGCTGATCCACAAATAAAGCTGATCTACAAATAAATGTAGCTGATTCACAAATAAATGCAACTGATCCACAAATAAATGTAACTGATCCACAAATAAATGTAACCGATCCACAAATAAATGTAGCTGGTTCACATTTGTGCACTGCCTGTCACTTGCATTTATTTGAGGATTTTTGTGGATTGGCTACATTTATTCATGAATCAGCTGCATTTATATGGGGATCCGCTGCATTTATTTGGGGATCCGCTACATTTATTTGTGAATCAGTAACATTTATTAATTTATTTATGACACAATAATACCCCCATGCGGGGAGGTTTGGCTGACAGGAGACCAATGTAGAGCCTTTTTTAGTAGTATATTTTATGATATTTTTGTTTCATATATTTAAGTAACAACTGTGGAGTGCACTGTAGTGTAATGCACTGTACACAACTTTTCACAACAAAAATTCACAACACTTTTGAATTGAACACTCCCCAATCGTGATTCATCATAAATCAATGACAGGTAGGGATCAACAGGGCACCTCCCTGCAATATGGGTGGGCTTATCTCTTAACTCAGTGGTTTTACTGCCAAGCGTTATATCCACAATGATATATTAAAAATTGGCTTGCCAGGCTATTTCAGCACTGATATCAGATGGGACAGACTGGCGTCACATTACAACAGAACACATTAGATGTGGGTAGTAAACACTATAAAATAAAAATTTGTTAATGACTTGAGCCCTCAGTGGAAGTTCTGGCACATCAGTCCATAAGGCCTAATTAAGAAGTTTAGCCTTTAATGGTTGATTTTAAATTTTTATGTAGGTTTTGTTCAAGAAGCATTAATTGGTAAGTCCAATGACTTAGAATACTACCTGAGATCCTGAATTATGCGGTGGCTGTTGTTAATTTCTCACACACAAAGCAGCGATGCTACAACAACAAAATTTATCATAAAATATTAAGGCAAAACGCCTGACAGCAGATGTTTTACTTTATACTACTTTTGTTTAACATTTAACTTCTGTCCTTAGGCAAGGCGTTCTCCTTACAGATACAAAGCAGGAATGGTTTTCTCAGTTTCAAAACTGTGTTTCCATGGTAACCCTACATTTCATATTTCTTGCAAAGGTACTGTAGTTAGCCAAGGGGCTTTGGAGGACAAGGAGCCACACCATAATGTTCATATACCTGGCAGGACTGTCCGTGGCCACTTGTCACATTCCCTTTCCCGTCTTCCCATTCCTCAGTTTTATTTTTTCTAATGGGATAATTGGTGTAAGTAAATAGATTAAATTAATCCTTCACTGGCTTACTTTTGGAGTGATGTGTTCTTCCTGCATAATCTCATTCTCTCTTTGTTAATTTTACTAAATGAACATAATACTATAATGAACATCTGGCTTTTGCCTGATGAATATTTGAATATTTTCTCATGTGATTAATGCATTGTAAGGTTGTACTTATCTAACAGGACACATTGTTACATAAAATTAGTTTAAAACATTTTTTTAAGTTTGATTATGACCTTCAATTGTAATTTATGGAAAAGCTAGCTATCTTACAAATTATTAATTAAAAAAACCTCTGTATTGAATGATCATACAAAAACAGAAAGCAAACAGAAAGCACACTAATTTCTTCTATTAAGCTGATGAACCCTGATATACTAGCTAACTAACAAATTACTTAATGACAATTACCATTCAAAACCACTGCTTCCATGCTTCCAAGTGATTCACCTTATTGAACGAGCGTGCAAGCCCCCATCTTGGATCTACCACTTCAGGAGGTGGGTGTACAGTCGCATGGGCTAGTCACACTACTTCTTAACCTTGATAAAAATAAAATTACTGCCATTCAATTCAAACATACCCTTTTTTTTTCGAAGTAAAAAGACACATTCGTAGGATTCTGGCTCCTTTTAGGCGAAATGTAATTTTCACCATTTTTTAAGCTCAAAGTTGTGATTTTCGGTTTTACTGTAACTGTAATAATTGGGCTTGGTTAAAAAAAAAGCAGTTCTTAACTTTGATTATTAATGTGCAATTCTTTTGTTACATTTCTTGCCCAGATACAATACATACTATCTGTACAACTGAGTCTGGTGCAGCGCAGAATTTGCTGCTCAAATAAACAAAATCAATAGATACTTGGCCAATTAGTAGGCCAGTAGTTAGCCAGTTGTATCTCTTACAGAAAACTTTGCCATATACAGTCATAGAAAGATTATTTGTCTTTATGTATTATTTAGTTTTATGTATTATGTAGTTTATGACTGAAAACTGAAACATGACTGATATTTTTGAATTAGATGCAGTCAGCATGCTTTCTATATAGCCAAATAATTTTACACCAGGCTATACATAACAATATAAAGGTGCCTGAAGAGAACACTGACATTCATTCTGATTTGGCTATTTGACAATCAGAAATATTTTTTATGCTGATAAAAGGAAAAACTGAAAATACAACCTGGAAATATGAACACGGCATATTGCCTATGTTTTATATTCAGAAGTATTTTCAGCAATTTGCTGATGCAAAAGTTCCATCAGCAACAAATCTTCCATTTTCAGGTTAAATGGCAAGGAAGTATTACAGTATGCAAGGTCTGTCTAGCATTTTCTTTGTAGGAAAGGCCATAGTTGGAGGGACAGTACAATCAGGGGCTGGAATCTTAATGATACTGCACTGAATGGCTTACTGAAATATTCAGGGGCATGAAATAGGGTAGATAGTGACAAAAAAAAAATTAAGCATAGCTTATTGAGTCTCGAAACCTTGCATATTCTGTTGTTTATCAGGCAGGAAAAAATATATAAATAGATACCAAGATCAGATACTAACTTTTTCCTAATGTCATTCAGAGATTCTTTCTATATTCAAGTAGCCAGCAAATGTAGATATAAAAAAAATTGTATTTACAGTGGCAGCAAAAGTTTGGGCATCCCTGGTCAGAAGTTTTGTTGAAGTGGACACAACCTCTTCAGGGTAGAAACCTAAATGTGACATAGATCTGCAAGTTTTAATGCATAACTTGCTAAATATATGCTTGCTGATGAGTTTGAAATTTGTTTGAATGCTGTTTAAAAGTTTGAAAAACATTAAAGGCATAATAAACAAGATTATTATACTTACTGTGATTCTGTGTTCAAAGAAGTTCCATCCTCCCTCCTCAACCCTGCCCACTCACCTCTATTTTATATTTTATTTCCATTTTTATGCCATTTTTATTTTTATATCCTTACTTTTTGATAGCTGTTGCCATCAGGGAAAAGAAACTCTGAAGTTGACTCTGGTTCTTGAATGAACCCTGTCGGCTACTCATCTTGCTTCTTTGTGCTTCTTCACCTCCACCATTGCAGTAGCTAGCTAGCTACAAACATGCCACTGAAACCTGATCCCGCCCCACAGGCTCTGCAGGCACACCTGCCCCTCCCCACACAGAAAAGAGTGTCATGCCCAGAAACATCCCAAACACATTTTAGAATAAATACAAAGGACAATGGATTCGGCAAATGTGCGCACAGACAGATATTGCAAGTGCATCATAGATATGACTGAGCATGGTTATTTTATCATATTTTCAAGGTAAAAATCCTGCATAAAATGCCTTTAATTTAAATGTGGTATGTGCAAGAGTTTAGACACCCTTTCAGTTGAACCATTAATGTTTTTTTTTTTAAATGGTCTCAACTCGATTTTTAGGCCTTAAATTAAGTGAAGACAATTTCAGAGCTTAATAAATACTCTTAATAAAAAGATCCTTACAATCTCGCTTGACAAGAACATATCTTAACACTTCCTGCTGGGAATTTCCACTGTCAGAAATAGCAATGACATTATTATAACATCAAGAAATGGTAGTTAAGTAGCTAAGTAAAGCCAAGGGAATATCTGAAAGACCAAGAAGAATCTGCAATAGAACTGCTCATAGACTGGTCAGGTACAGTATGCAAAGCAAAACCAACATATCACTGCAAAGTACCAGAAAAAAGGTTTAGTGACCCTGGAGTAGTGGCACACTGGTCCAATGTGCAGTGTTGCTTACACAAAAAAGATCTGGAAGAGTTGTCAGAAGGAAACCTTTCCTGTGATCTAATTCCAAAATTCAAGGTCTGAAGTATGCAACGTGACACTTGGATAAACCAGAGACTTACATACTGGTGAAAAAAGTACTGTGGACTGATGAAACAAAAATGTAACTATTTGGCCACAACCACCAAAGATACATTTTGGATGAAAAGAGCACATTACCAGCAATTTAGCATGGGATCTATTGGGGTTGTTTGGCAACCAGTGGCAAAATAAATATTTTACCAGCAGAAGAAACAATGGATTCAACTAAATATCAACACATCCTTGAAGCAAATGTCCCTGAGCCATTTAAAGGAGCTGAAGAGAGTTTGGATATTCCAGTAAGGTGATATCTCAGAATCAACAATCAACCACTTAAAGGAACAAAAGGTTAAGATTTTGGAATAGCCTTCACAGTCTCCAGACGTATTGAAAATCTGTGAATATTATTGAATATTATTGAAAATCTCTGGGGAGATCTCAAGCACGCCATGCCCTGAGAAGACCTAAGAATATTTCTGAACTAGAAGGCTTCTGCAAGGAGTGGGAAAAAAACACACAAATAAAAAGGCTGTTAGCAGGCTATAAGAAATGTTTGGGAGCTATGACGTCTGCCAAAGGATGTTCTGTCAAAGAAACGTTTGCACATGAAGCGTTTACTGTTTTATTTGTTCAACCTGTTAAATTTTGCAAGCAAAAAGTATTTGTGCATTAAAATTCAGAAGAATATGTCATATTTAAGTTTGTTCCCTGCAGAGGTTGTCTTCTGTTCACTTAGAAAATCAACAAAACATGGAAATTGACCAGGGGTGCCCAAACTTGTGCATGGCACTGTATTTTAAGCAATCTTACCACAGTGGGGTAAGTGGTAAATTGGCAGATTTGGACAATTTGGACTTTGATTCTGACAGTCACTCGTAACTGAAGGAGCACCCGCGAAAAATATATGAGGCATGATTTATTCGATACATTCTAGAGCCGGTATTTGTTACAATACTCTAAATGAATATGAAGATTATGTTCATAGTAATTACTAAATTATACATTTCAAGCTGCAAACAAACAGTGAGAGAATTAATCTTACATTGCAAGACAGAGAGAGAGAGAGTGAGGGAGATGGAGAGGGGGGGTGGGTGGTGAGTCATCCGCCACCTGCCCAGTCTGTTCAACCCTGTTGGTTCAGTGCGAATTGAGCTTCAGCTATAAAACTCCGCGATTTATCATCTTATTGCTTTCACGAGTATGGTAAAGGTCAACAGTATCCTCAGACCGTTAGCCCGCAGTGACACAATTTATGAAATAAATGAAACGATCGCTTTAAATCAAATTAGATATATTTTTTATTTCTCTCAAAACTCACCAGAATACAGCATTTAATACCTACATTTTCTCCCAAAACTCACAATTCCCCCCAAGCCATCTTGTGTACAGCAGATACTAGTTACCAGTGAAGTCACACCTCCATGAAACAGGCCTCTTTTGTAAATGAGCCTTTCTCGAATACAGCCACCTGACAGCTTACATAGCTGCTGACCATGTTTCTAAAGTGGCCGGACAGGTTCAATTTAATGATGCAAGCGAAAACGTGGCACATCAATTAAACAAGCCACTGAATTAAAACCCAGAGACTGCAAATTAAGACATGGACCCAGGCTACATCTGACATTCCCAGTGCACTATTGAGAATTGCGAGCATGTGCGTCAACTGTGATTAATCCAGTCTGGTAAACTGTTTGTTGTCACGTGGTAGTCGGTGCACTAACACGGTACATAGGTTGGACTGGTTGAAGGGGAAGTCTATGAGAAGAAATAAAACAAAAATAATTCGGAAACTGCTCGGCTTGGCAAGTAATTATTTTACCAATCAGCTTTACCAGGCTGTTGACATGATACCTAAATCACTGATTTGATGATTTCAACATTTTTGTTAGTCCATCATGAATACGTATTTGCAAAATATATATATATTTTTTTTTTAAGTTTGGGAATCCATTTCGAGAAGGTCTACACATTTTATATTGTTTGTGCTGTGTATTTCTAAATTATGTATAAAGCTATTATTAATAATTTATTAAGTAGTTACAACCACATTAAAAGTTTTCCACATTAAGGTAAAATTGCCAGAGAATATCCCGCGTTGGCCTTGCATACAGAATCCGCCCATGCATTTCCATTCAAAAGATGAAAAGTATCGCAGGCGGATGCAACTATCCAGCAAGGGAAGTTTTTATTCCCTGCATCCCAGCGTAAATTGGGTTGCGTGTGGCTCACAGATGAAGCTGTCTGTCCTGAAACACCACCTGCCCATCCTTGGCCTCAAACTGCTCCCTACACATTGCAGCATCTGTTTTGTTCCTTTCAACTGCTTGACAGCACCCCCAAAGAAAAGCTCTGCAAAACATTGCTTTTAATGCTGCAAGCTCCCATTCCAATGCAGCCACCTGGTGATTTACACTGAGGGAACTGGTTCTGTTGTATATCATGCACACTGTTATAATGACAACAACACAATGGCAAGACACATAAACAAGTGAAAACACCAGTAATGAAACACACAAATTATTAAAAGATTATGAGAAGGTGCATCCCTCAATTGTATTAAGAATTAAATATTTTGGAGGTTGAAATGAACAACATTGCCCCCAGTACATGCACCAAGACTCATTAATGCACTTTACTAATCATAATACTATAATACTGAATTTTCTTCATGCATAATAAAAAAGGTTTAAAATAAACCCAGATCTCTTTAGTCTTTACATAACTGCACTGCATACTAGAGGAAAATAATCTAGAGAAATAAGGATAACTAACAGTGACTGTTGCTCTGTAAGCTCACCTGATGGGCTTAGACAAAAGAGTCCCATTTCACACAAAACCTTCCACCACTCAATTCTTGTTTCAAACACATAAAAGAGATCTGAGAACCATTATCTTGTCTTTAAAAGCATCTCCCTCTCCCTTCTACTCCTGGAGTCACAAAATCAATATTTATCATTTACAGGATCAAGACAAACCCACTAGTGGGCAAGCATTATTAAAACTATAAAAATGCTGGAATGACAGTATTACTTAGGAGCCCTAGTGGTACAGGTGGATTACAAACAGTTTTCATTTTTTCTACTGTGGACACTATAATCTTGCTATAAAATAGGAAATATGGTGCATGCTTCTTATAGTTGCCTTTAGTTCACTAAACTATATATCTCTGTGTATGTATGTTTCACAAAGGATGTAAAATATATATTAGCAGATAGATGTGAGTTGTTCTGTATATTGTTTCTCACTCTTACACCACCCTATCCTCCAGATATAGAGCATAGTCCACTGCCTATTTATAGACTATATTATATGCACTCTATTCAAGCAGTTGGGGTGGAATGGCCACATTCTCCATCCTAAGAGCCTGGTGCTATGGTAACGTGTGTCAGCTGCAAAGCTGATACGTGCAGGACCAAGGAGAAATGTTTATTGAGACTCACCTCTGACATCACAAAGCACTGCTTGCACAAACACCATCACTTTGAACGAAGGGAAGAGCAGAGTGGAAGGGGTGGAGGCAGCAACACCTCCAGTAATTCTTTACCCGTGGATACAAACATTTTGAGTTTCTCAAAACACCAGGGGCCAGATTTACTAAGCCTTTTGCAACTATTTTCAGATGCAGATATTATGCATTCTGCCCCAGAAACATGTATCTTATGTATAAAAGAGGCGTACAGGGCAAGAAGCACAGTATGTGTGTGATCTAGGTGAGTCTTCGCAAGGTGCGATTGTCTCCTTAATGCATATCAATTTAAAGAAGGATCAAGAAATATTATGTGCCGCTGATTACGTGTTCTGTGGAATTGACTAAAGTTTGCACATTTAACAAGGGTCAATTTTTGCATGACTTTTCACCGCCTTTCAAGAGTAGGTGTAAATCAAGGAGCAAGCAAGCCGGAGACACAGGTGTAGTTCTCAAAGATGCACTGAGAGAGTTTTTGAAACAAGAATCACATTAATTGAACTTCCCAAGAAAGCATCAAACCGAACAGATTATTAACATGAATTATAATTTAATAATTATTGCGGCCAACAATAACGACTGGTTGTTTGTATTGAAAAAAACATTACCGTAGCTATAGGAAGAGCGCTCGGAAAATCACGGAAAGCACAGAAACAGTGAAATTCTTCCAACTTTGTCTAACTATCTCACATCTGGATCAATTGAAAAATTGCCACTACAGTTGCAATATATGCATTTTGTTTTGCATTGTCAGTAGTGCTGGATATGCTCCACCAGAAGATACACCAATTTCTCCAAATCCAATAAAAATACACGGTACAATATTCGGCATTAAATCAACCCTTACAGAGTTTATATGAGTCCAATATGGCCAGAGTGGACTCATATGAACTCTGTAAGAGCTAAATAAACACTGGGCATTTTACTGCGTATTCAATGCACTAAACAAGATTTTATTTATTTCTTTTTTTAACTGTGCCTTTTAAACTGTGCTTCATACGCAAAATGCGAATAGTAGGCAGTGCCATTCGCTGATTGCGTAATTAGCCTTAGTAAATAAGACGTTCATTTCGGGCAGACTGCAAATGCATCAATATAACCTCGTCAGCCCCCAGTGTGCGCTGAGTTTTATGTACGTAAATCTGGCACATCTGGAGTATCTATAACATTCTGGCTATAAGGCATTATTATTCCAGTGCAATATTATTATTATTATTATTATTATTATTATTATTATTATTATTTTCTATAGACTGCCGTCCATACATCAGATCCCGCATAGCCAGTGAGTTAACCATTGTAAACCTCGTCATGTCTCTGTGAGACACAGGAATTATCTTGTTATCAGTTTAATAACGGAACATAGGAGTAAACAAAGCTGTCCTCCAGCACCTGTTACGCTGCATCTCCGGGGAAATCCACTGTCATTGGAACTGTCAATCACAGCAGATACAGAAATATTAAAAATGGGAAGATAATATGCCCTTTTGCTCTGTAAATCTATTATTTGGTGACGGGTGTAATAAGGAAACTCCACTGGACTATAAATGCAATCAATGCAGTGCAGCTGACAGCCATAACCTATGAGCCCATAAATGTTATAGACGCTCGTTTTGGGAGGTTATTATTTATTTATGTTTTTACACACTTTATTTTATGATTGTGTTCACAAGAAATTTTTTGACCTGTGGCCAGTGTTAAAATGAGCTTGATTCTTGCTGCCTCATGAAGCTTGCGAGCAGAGAAGAGAAGGCTGATCCTTCTCATTGGTGGAGGCAAGTCGTCCTACGACGTCCCAGTGGCCTGACTAACTAGGAGACACAGCTAAAGTCGACCGGTTGCCCAGGTGTTTCTTGTTCCTTTCATCCCTTGTTGTTCAAATCCATGTATAAAGCCACCACTTTCTGTGTCTTGGGGGAGAGACTTTGACAAGGTTTTGCAAGGTGAATTTCTGCAACCCACTTTTTTTGCTGCATAGAACTGTTGTGTGTTTTTGTTATTTTTAATGTTCACTGGCAGTTTGTTGGGGAGCCTTTTCTCTTTGTTTATTTGTTTATGTTTTGCACGTATACAAGGAAATAAAAAATTTCCTGTTTGATTTGTGATCAATTTAAGCCATTTGCCACCCTGTGCTACTCCATCCACTATGCTATATCCTGCTAATTCCTTGGGGCACTATACTGCATGCTACTATGGTTGTCATATATAGATTCACCTCATGCAAATGGTGAGCTATGAAAGTAGAAGTACTGGCTTGCTCATGGTCAATGGACCATCAATAATGTAATCCAAACCAGGAAAATAACCACCAGTGCCTTCAACATTCAAAAAAAGCACCAAATGTAGCACAAATCAAAACGATTAAATACCGTTTTACTTAGCTCTGACTGTTTTGGGCAGGGCAGAATACTTTGGTGTGTTTCAAAATGTTAGCATGCAGACTTTTGTTTATCGTGAAAAAATGATTCAAATGCTTTGAGTTTTTTTCCCGTGACAAGAAAAGCGAGAAAGCCCTTGTGATACCACCGGAGTAAATTATGTGCAAAAAAAAAAAAAAAAGGTGGACTCACTGACTCGAGTCCCGGTGTGTTCAAAAGCTCCATGGGGATGAGCGAGACATGAAGAGCGGTGAAAGCAGGTCACACGGCGCGTGAGTGCGCCGGCGGACCTCCCCCCACCCGCCCACCCCCCACCCCCCAAAGCCCCCCCCCGCCGCCCCACCCCCCCGCGGAGACCTCAGGATTGTGTCTTCTCCGAAGCAGCGTGCAGACTGCAGCAGCTGGGATCAAAATATTATGCCTGCTTCTGCTGAAAAAAAAGG
The DNA here is from genome assembly GCF_013347855.1 of Anguilla anguilla. Taxonomy (NCBI): domain Eukaryota; kingdom Metazoa; phylum Chordata; class Actinopteri; order Anguilliformes; family Anguillidae; genus Anguilla; species Anguilla anguilla. Next base: position 18,373,652 of record NC_049206.1, on the reverse strand, counting down.
CATTTCCGTTAAAATAATATCTATTGTTAAAGCGCTGACAGCCCCGTATCCCTTAAAATGAGAGGGATGTTGAATATCGAATGTTTGTGAATGCCGTCCATTGTTCTCCGGCTCGCTCGAAAGAACGAATGCATCCGTACTTACGAATGCAAAGAGCAGATAGACAAAAGTATTCTGAAACATTCAAAAAGTAACTGTCACACAAATCATAATAGAAATCAAAGACGCACAAATGAACAATACGTAATAAAAAAAAAAACAACGTTGCATGATTGAGGGAGCCCGATTTCCATCCCTGTAAGTATTTACCCCTTTTTTTCTCATTTGTGATCTTGTGTATCTCAAGTCTTCCCATGTAGGAGGCACTTACTGTTGATGCACACACTGTTGTTATTTTGGCTGTGAAATATGACACTGTCCTTCTACCTAGTTGTCTACCAAGGAGGTGAATCAAGTATTTCTTCTGATACGAAAACACCAACAAATGAATAATTTATTTTAATCACTTGATTCCACTCGTTTTCATAAAAAGGCCGACTCAATTTGTAACATTAAACATTTATTTACAGTTATTGTCAAGAGACATAGATAGAAGAACCATTACAAGGTAATGTGCCTTCCGTTGCCCAGAAAGGAACGTGTGGCCTTGGGTTGGAATGATGTCCAGCTAAGTGCTGATAGGTCGGGAACTCGGGGATTGGTCCATCTTCTTGGTCACTCTGGAAGATGTCGGCTGCCTTGGATTTTTAACCAAAACCAGTTTACTGATCTCTGGCTTACCTGGAGTCTTTTCCTTCTGTCCAGGGCTTGGGTTGTGCTGATTGGCTTATGTGAACAGGAAGTCTTGAACTGTCAGCTCTGATGTTTATGATGTTTATGGATGGCTGTTTATGGATCTTCTCATTAGTTGGGCATATGGTAATAGAACTAATCCCCCGTCCCTGCTGATGGCAGAGGCAATTCTCTGTGGATAGCAGAAAATGTGAGACTGACGAAAGTTTTTGATAATGAATGTCACGAGTGCAAGCTACAGTGCACTCCAATAATGCACTCACCCAAGAAGCAATGAGTTAATACTGGAAACTTAATTCTGCAGAGAATGTGCCGATTGGAGGAGAGGCATGTGTCACATTGATAGTCGGTAGCCAGTGGCTGCTTAGTAGGGAAGAGCTAATACAGAATCCTCCAACTTAATATCCCAATGTTAGGGCCTCCTGGACATAGCCAGATCAAGTCAGCCAAGGCTTAAACCTGTGGTGTTTAGAATATAGCATACATGGTGCGCATGTTCAATTCAATTCAATTCAGTTTTGGTCTTTATACAGGTACACTGTCACAAAGATGCATTACAGGAAAACAAACAAGTTCATCGATTCAGCCAAACAGGAGTGACTCTCCGACTCTCTCGAGTCTCTGAGTTTACTTTGTACATTGATTTCAGTCACACGTCGGCTCACGCACATTGCAAAGTACAGCTTCCCACTGATCAGTACACAACTTAGGAAAGGGGTGTGGCCCAGGGTGGTTTCCTTATGCATTTTGTGGATAAGCATTTGGATCCTGCAGGATGGTAAAAGTTGACAGAGAGAAAAGCATTTTTCTCTAAATTGAGAACAGTGTGCAGAGTTGCAGATTGCAATGCTGTTCCCTGCGATTAGGTGAATCCAACACATCCTGTTTTATGCATGTAATTATGTGTGCATCATACATCCAAAAAAAAAAAAACAGCCCGTGTGAGTCTGTTTGCTCTCGTTCATTGTTAAATGGCAGCCTCTGTCATGATACAAGTCTCTTGCTGTGTCTGTGTATTGTAAAACAAATTGACTTTGGTTCTGTCACTTTCAGCGGTTCCAAACTGCCTAAGAGTCCGTATCACGTAATAAATCCAAGCCAGCATAAGTCACACAGTGCACAAAATCAAAAATCAAACATCGTAAAATGACTGCACGTGGGGTCATTCCAGGTAGAAATGCCCCAGCGCTGGCCCGTGTCTGTGATTGTTTTTATTCAAGTCTGATTTAATCTCTCGAACTGCATGGGTAATTTTTCACACTCTCGCGAAATATGTTTCTCCACTCTTCCTCTGCATAGCCCTTGCCCCCAAAATTTTGTAAAATAAAGATTTTGAAAATGCATTTGTTTTCCACAATGTGGTGCTTGAGGCAAATCAGCACAAGGTCAGATACCATTTGACTGATTCAACACAGAACAACAGCTTAATGGATCAGCTCTAATATTAATAGGACTAGCAATGCTTAAAGCTTTTCCCACAACACACGTGTTTTGACATAGGGAAGACTTGCAGTTTTGTATTATGTGCATGAGAGATGGGCTATGTACCGGTAGTCCTAGTTCAGTTGTCCTTTTTCTGTTGTCACATGTATGCCATTACAGGAGTAGACATGATTTCATTGAAAAATCACATCACGTGTGGAGTGTTCTTATCGTCTGGGTTCCAAGGCAGTAGTATAGGCAACAATAATGAAACATAATAGTGACATAATGATCACAGCATACATGGCTATTACCTAGAAAAACAAGCTGACATAAGAAATGTAAGATATATGGTCTATGTTTGTTTAAAATGAACATTTTATTGTTTACTTAATAAACTTAATGACATGTGCATTTTCTTTTAATGTCAGCAGGAAAAGATCAATTTAACTGAATTCTTTAAGCACTTAAATTTACTTATTTTACAATTTACTATATATTGCATCGCTGGAAATCTATTTTATATAGTTCTCTATAATAAAAGTAAACCCTTAGAATAAAAATTTGCCAGGAAGAGCATAAATGAAGATGCATTGACATTTTAGCATTCTCTCCTCTGATAAAGCATGGCCCATTACTTTTGTCGCAATTATGAATTTGCATATTTTAATTAGGAACTACCCCATACAAAACAATTACTATAATAGCACACTAACTTGATTTCATAACATGGAACATTTTTTTTTTCAACCGGAGAGACAAGAAAACCTTAATTAGCACTAATTAGACCTGATCTGCATAGGTTTGATAAAGCCCACCACTGCTAGCATGTAAGATTATTTTTTCTTCAATTTCTTGAATGTTACTGATGGAGTGATAACAGTCTCACACAGCAAGTTCGCTCACTGTTACTGTGCATTCGGGCCTCTGGCACAGCGGCTGAATTCTGACTTAATGGCTAATTGGGTTTAAAGTAGAACAGGCAGAGTGTGGTTCCATGAACTCGGAAACGGGCAGGGTTATCATACACAATCAGTTAATCACTGATCTGATTTGTGAGGATATCTTTAACTTTGACTCTAAATTAAATGTAAGTGTTCATTTTAATCTCCACTCCACTATCCTGGAGTTTAGTGTTCTCCAAAATTAACTTGTCAAACTGTGTTGTTGGAGATAACAACTAACAATTGATCTCAAGGTGACAAGCAAGGTTTCCCACTGAGATTAATAATGTACAACCTAGCCTAGCCTAAATCAGAAGTCAAGTGGTAGAACGTAAATCCTCCATGACAGTAGTGGTGTCTAAAAATGGATACAAACAGCATACTGTACGTGTAAACACAAACATGGGCACTTCAACATGTTCAATGTTAAATCAACTCTTACAGAATGGACTCATGTAAACTCATGAGTTGAAATACCAGTGGACATTTTAACATGAAGGAAGGCATCTTGGCTTTCACATCATCCCATTCTTCACCTTATTTCATTTTCACTTCCTTTGTTTATTTATGATAGACACAGAGAGACAGTGTAAGTCCTTTTCACTTAATTTCACTGAACACTACTCTCGGCTGCAAGTGTGTTATGCATTTGTTAAAGTACATACTGTATCATTTGAGGTCAAATTGTATTTGTTCAAGAATGTTAAAATGTGCTTGCTGATTGCTAGTCCTTGTCAGGAGAAAAGAAAGAATTAAAATATCCAGATATTCTTCCCTTAGGTTCAAAATATTGAATATGAACAGTAAACGGAGCCAAACAAACATTGTTTGAGGGAGGTACAGTACCCTCTAGTAATATCAACAGATAGCATGACATTACCAGGGATGTGTGTGTGTGTATGTGTGTGTGTGTGTGTGTGTGTGTGTGTGTGCGTGTCTGTGCATGTGTGATAGAGAGAGAGAGAGAGAGAGAGAGAGAGAGAGCGAGAGATCATCTGAGTAGGGTGTGTGTGCGTGTGTGTGGAGGGGGTGTCTACAAATCTGCAAGTTTGTATTTAATGAGGTTGTGACCTTGGAACATTTAACTCCTGGCATTTTTTCTTATCTGAATATATTTTAACAAGAATTTTAATTCAAAACAACTAAAACCATGAAATTACCTAAAGTAAAATGCCAGACTAAAATACAGAAACAAAGAATCTAACTTGGAAAAGATAACACATTTTATTTTTTTCAGTGCACTCCACATACAGTAAGTGGCATCCAGGAATCCTTTTGGGTAGAAATATGTAACATACAAGCATAATCCATTGCAGTATATAACTGTAACAGTGATTGATGATGTCACCTGCTATGTAACGTGTACACATTTCATGTATGTGTGGTGTGGGTATTTCCAATGGGTTCATGTTGGGAAGATTTGGTTAAGTACCTTCAGAGCTATTCTGTGCTGTTCTTCTCTAATGAAAACACTGTACAGGCCCCTATCCAGGAACACAGATTCAGGTCTATTAGCGTGAAATGCAGGGCAAACAGGGTAAATAACCACCCAAACAGATGGCAGCTAGGCCTGTCAGGTATACCAGCTTATCCGCAGACCAGATTCAAACTGCCTTTTTCACCAAAAAAGCAACAAGACCAATTAAACTGTTCACTGACCAGATGAAGATTTTTGTTTTAATACTTTGGCACAAGACCATTTATCCTCTTGATATCCTCTTTGTGACACAACACTTATGAATGCCATTCTGCTGTAAGCAAATGTCCACAATCACCGTACCCTGTAAAATGCTGTGAACCCAACAAAGTAACTAGCTGGCCTTGAGCATCGTATTCCACGCATGTTTAGATCCCTTGCCGGCTACTTGTATGTTTTTAAGGAAACCAGGTTTTATCATTGCAGCACAGCCATCTAATCCCACCATAAAACCCACAACCTTTTGAAGGGAGACACTGGAGATGAATACTAATCAGTTACTGGGGCCTAAACTGTGGTTACATATTGAACCTCTCTACGATTGGCTGAATTTGTGGTCACGGGCTGAGTAAATATTATATAGCAGTTACACAGTAATTGCTTCATAGGTCTTTCACAGTAAATATCTGATCAAACTTGACAACGCTCCAATTCCAAAAATCATTCAAGCACAATTTAGTCTTTGTGACTAAAACCGGTATTATTCCAGGTGGACGGGGTTAGCGGTGGCGAATCGTAAGTGCAAAAAAGCGAGAGTACCTCTCTCTCTCATTAGAGGTAAATAAGTGACAATTTGGGTCTCCTATTTACTTTGGATTTTTTTAAATGATGGAAAATAGAAAGGTGTCTTTACTTTCAATAAGCTTTGTAATCTCACCCCCTCTCACCACCCACCCACCACCCCCTCCTCATTTGGAATCTTATAACCCATCCAATTTATTTCTTTTATGGTAAAGGAAGGTCATACCTCTGAAATAAATTGATGTTTTTTCATCTTTTATATTTTTACGAGACTTTAAGTGAGAAATTAGTGGAAGAGTCATGCATCCTCATGACCTACGATTGTATTAAATAGTCACGATGAACTGTGTCCAATTTTTAATAATATCAGCCAGAGCAGAAAGTGCCTTCATCATTTATAGAAACTCTTGGTTTGAAAGCAGTAATTCCATAACCTGCATTTTCATAGTAATGGGTTTGATTCTCATTATCGTTTAAACTTCACCAAGATGATAATGGATACATTAAAGATGGATTAGAGATCATTAGAGGTCATTAGAAGGAATACGTCAACATTTGTCCTTAAAATGTACTTACAAATGAAGGCGACTGGCTGTTCTTTGCTTTAGTTTAGTTAATTTGTGTGATTACTTTTCTCAAGCAATTGTCTGGATTAGAAATAAACAAGAAAGAATTAGAAAGCCAAAAAGGTAGACTTGAATTTATTTGAGTCAAACTTAAGGACACATGTTGATTGAATCAAAATCATATTCAATCTTGGTTGTGATCATCCATTTATGATTTGTCAGAACTGTTTAATGTTTTCACAATGGCCTGATCATATTGCGCCTCAATACTTTCCTGGTTTATGGTTTATGGTACTGCTCCATCCCTCCATATGGCACACTCATTTGCATTTTGCCTTTGGCTCATATAGTGGACTGTTCTTTTTTATGTTCAGCTGAATTATTTAAAATTGGGTGCTAATCAGTTTAAAGCTTCACTATTCATAAATGCCTATACCTCCTTTGACAGTGACAACAAAGCATTCACTGAAGTCAGTGTTTTAGGTTTCATTCCCAAAATATAAAATTGCACTACTTTTCATCGCTCACTCAAAACCAGTTATGACAGGTCAAACATTGTTTTATCATTTTGTTTCATCATGTTAAATATATATATAAAATGAGCCACCTTTTGAATCAAACTATGGTTGGCACAGCCCTGATGTCCCATCTCATTGCGTAAGATCAGCTCCTCTTGTCAATCAGGTGCTCATAGACTGCCTGCACCGGCTGCACTTCAAATGAACCCCTTTTACTTTAGCAAAGTTCCGCTGTTGGACTGTGGAGTGAAATGGCAGCTGGCCATGTCGCCAAATGTCCCAACTGGATGTTACAGAAATGGGACAGGCTCAAAAGCAGGATGAAGCATTCCAAACAAAGTTTCCCCAAAACAAACCATGTTAAAGTCATTTTTTTAAAATCTTCAATTAAAGAACAGCTTGGATTTTCTGGCAACATAGGTGAAGCCAGAGTCCAAGTGTTTTGATTTAAGGCTATGCAAAACCTTGACCCTGGAGTGTAGCACTGTCCACAAACCTCTTTGTCTTTATAACAATGACAATGTAAACTTGATCAGTATAATCTTCATGTAGAAAATCTTAAACAAAAGTTTGGATGATAGTAGCTTAAAAAAATGCATGACTGGATTTCTGCCCTCCAGGTCAAACATTATTTTCAGAGACCCATTACTGGTTTCCATAAGGACACCAACAATGATTTAGTAAGTACCCAAATGAACAGGTAGTAATTGACAGTGCAGATGGCAAAAAATAGCTTCAGTAAATATATAGTAAAGTGTCCCCCATTGAAACACCACTGATGCACAAGTGAATACACAAGAATATATGATTGAATTCCTACTGAAGTATCAAAAGTAGAAAGTAAATACTTTAATAATATATAAATAATTCCTGACAAATTTGTATATGCCTGAAGGACTTTGGTGTTTAAGGACAAGCATGTTTGTAACTGGCTGAATTGTGGTTTGCCTTTACATTTGTACCTTATTTTAAAACTATTCAGTGCCTTTTGTTTATTTACCCTTGGATGATTTATTGAATTGATTGACTGAGAGTACTTAAACATGTACAGTACAGTGCCTTGCAAACACACTCACCTCTTTGCAGAATTTTCCCATTCTGACTCACAGCTTACAATTATGCCCATTTAAAATCTACAGATCTTTACCATGGTTACTGGACTCTGTTGACATGCATTGATGTTCCACAAAAATGTAGAACTGTAAGAAATGTATCATGGGAGGGATTATTCATTATTTGTTTTATCACAGGTCTGTCTATTCCTGTTTTCTAAATATCAGAGAAGGAATGTTTTATTTTATCATCTCTAATCATGCAAATATCAATTTAATTGGATAATCCCCTCATTTTTCATATCTATCCTGGAATTAAAATATCCACAAGTATGACGCACGGTTATGTGACAGCCGTAATTATTTTTTATGACAAATTGCCATTATATAGTGCCTTTCATGGTTCTAAAAGTGCTTTATATTGGGTTGGTGGGAGGGGGGGTGGGGGTGGGGCTGTTGTATCTTGGCTTAACTACCATCAGTGTAGGACTCATATGGGTGATGCATTTGCGGCCATTATGTGCTAGAGAGCTCAGCAGGCAGAAGCCCAGAGGGGGATTTGACTGGTATACCTTTCTGTACATTCACAGTAATGATAGTGTTCCATAAAAGCATATAATATGACGAGTGTACCTTTACATAGACAAGATTACTATGGAAGTAATTTCAGAAGCATAAGGCATGCAAATGAAAATGAAAAGAAAGGAGGTCATTCTGAATGCATCTTGCCGTCAGTGAATTCATTGCTTCCACGAGAGAAGCACAACTGAAGGTGAAAGGTAAAATAGTTATAGATAGACCCTGATTATAGTGCAGTCATCATCAGACCTGTCAGTTCTTTTGGGAGCTTGGGACGCACACAGGCTCTAAGAAGCCATGTTCCAGCAATTAGGCATCATGGCCCAAACATTTTTATAAGTGTGTGTCTCATTGTCACGGCAACCTTTGACAATTCAAAAGAGCGCAGGCAAGCATATAGTCTCCTTTGAAGCCACCGCTTTTCACTCTGTAGTCCCCCAGCCAGCTGAGCCACGCTGCCATCGTGACTCAAGGATCACACTTCATACGGATGTAGTACAGACAGACTGCAGGCACCCAATCAGCCACAGGATTAATTCTTGCACAATGGGACAGGGTTAAACCTCCAACCCCACTACCGAGCAAATTATACTTCACCTATTGCCCTCAGAAACATAATCTTCTTTTTCACAGGTGTGTATTAAATTAAGCAATTCAGGATAACAAGCAAAACCCACAACCATTTGTTACAATGTCTAGGTCCACAGCTGAGGTCCAACAAATTCCACTGTATGTAAAAGCCAAAATAATCACCATTTCAGCACTAGCATCAGTGTAATTCCAAAACCAGACAATTCATATAAAGCTATCTGAATCAATGATGATGATAATATTATTATTATTATTATTATTAAGAAGAAGAAGAAGAACCACCACCACAACCACACACAGAAAGAGAAAAGAATACGACTCATACTGCATTCACACAGCAATATGCGCTGAAGGACAGGAATAAGGCAGAATGACGTGTGAAATGAAATTGATATTTTTCAGCGGATGCCGAGGTGGCATGGGCGCAGACACGCAGTTGCACTGACTGTCACATAGATGACCAGCCCCTCCCAGCACTGCCTCTTTCGGCATACGTCGATGTCTGCCACTTTAAAGATAAGGTGGGTTTCTGACACCCCAAGCCGTACTGTAATTTCACAGAACTTCATAGGCTCTCGTGGAAATACAACACAGGTTTCATTTAATTATTTTCTCTTGCATGTCCATCAATAATAATTGCAGTGCCGTTTAACGATTCTATTTTAAACTCTCTTCCAGAGCAGCCATTCATTACAATCATCATTCATGACTGTGTTTGGCTGCCCAGAGGGGTGCACATTTGATGCAGTATGCTCGGTCCACATCCAAAATATAATGAATAAACAGAAATTGCATGTACTCATCAGTTATATTATTGATTAATATGCTTTTTTAAGTAATATGTAGTTGGAAGAGGAGAAGCTGTGTAAAGTATGATTCCCGGACTGGAGTATGGAAATTCAGGTTGGTTTATCTTTGTGTACCCATTCCTCAGAATTGCTAAAATCCTTTTAGTGTATTATATGCCAGCATAACACAAGGGTGGGGCTTGTCTGGACGGGCTTAAAGGGCCTCATACAAAACTGATAGACCCCCAATTAGCCACTCCGAGTAAATAGCTTTATAGTAATAGTTTAGGAGATCACTGTATAAACAAAATTATAGCAGCAAATGCATTAACTCCAAACATCGATAAAATTGTATTGATATAGAAAATGTGGGTGTGGTGGGTTAGCATGCAGCTATGGCAAAGAAACTACTAAATCATTTTCATTTCAGTTTCAATTTTTAAATTCTTCTCTGATTAGTGTCAAGGCATTTAGAAATAGCCAAGGACAACTTCACAAAAGTCAATGTATTACAAATACTGAGAGAAACAGTGAAAAAAATACAGCTTGTTCGTGTTAGCACTGAGACCTTATTTCAAATAAAAGGGTCGTAGTTGGGTGTCAGCTCTGTGTAAAAAGACGATGTGGGCAGATTTGATCTCTATTTATGTTAGTTTAGGCTTCAGACAAAGATGGCTTCAGCCTTCATAAACCTCTCTTCAAAGCCGCCTCCCAAAAAAAGCAAAACAGCCTTGAATCAGCAAACCGAATCTAACCAACAGATCTACGTGCTGGAGTTTTGCCTTGAAAAACCATGTACTGTAATGACTCTTTCGTGTAATAGAAATGCTTGCTAGGACAACATGAGCTGCCCTTGAGTTTTTTCCAGAAAGACAGAACACAAGCTTTTATTGTGAAGTCTCAATGTGAACTCAGAGGCATGGGGAAGAACAGGAATAGCAGGTTGGTTAAATGATACTGTGAACAGAATGAACAGCAGATATAAGATTTAATGTAAATGGAAAGTGACTTTTTTTTGTGGAAAGCAGAGTCTATTCCCATACTGTGAGCAGAATGAACAGCATGAACAGAAGTGTTAGAAATGTACATACAGTTAAATGCAAATGTATTGGGACAGTGACACAATTTTTGCTGTTTTGGCTCTGTATTCCAGCACATTTGAAAAATATTTTAAAAGTGCTGTAATTCCTACATGGATCACCCCATATGGATGTAAATACCCTCAAATTAAAACAAACAGTCTGCACTTTAACATCACATTATTTGTTTTACTTCAAATCCAATGTGCTGGAGTACAGAGCTAAAAAAATAAAATAAATAAATAAATATAGTACCACTGTCCAATACATTTTTTTCTATATATGGAGGAAACCCAGGTGGACATGGGGAAAACTCCACATTCAAATTTGAGACTTTCTTGTTGTGAGGCTACAGTGCATATTTGGTAGGACTTGAGATGCAGGAGGGTGTTTAAACTGGCAACATGCAGCAAGCATCCATGCAAGAGGAAGCAGCCAAATGAGTAGGGGGAGGCCATTTAAATAGACAGCCCTGTTATGTGAATTGCCTGTGAATGCTCTACTCAGCCGAGCCGCCAGCTGATTCAGCTGGAGCCAGGCTTGACTCGTGTGGCCTGCCTGAACTAATGTTGTGCTCAATTTAATGCACATACCCTACTTCTCCAAACAGTGAATCATGTGGCTGCAGCTCAAACTATAAAGCATGCAGACATGGTGAAGAGGTTTACTTGTTGTTTGACCAAACAGACTTTAGTTTACTACAATGGCCTGCACAGTCCCCAGATGTCAAATGTCACCTTTGGGATGAGGTGGAACGGGAGGTTTTCAGCATGAATGTGTGGTCGAAAAATCTGCAAGAACTCTGTGATGATGATTTCGGCACCTCGTTTAATCTGTGCTGTGAAGAATTCAGGTTGTTCTGGAGGCAAGGTTCTTGTGCCTGGTACTGGTTAGGTGTTTCTAACTGAGTGTGTACTGTATGTTTGCCAACATAAAGTTACGCTTGTGCAGACAGTAATTTCTTCATTTTCATTTTTAGGATTTCAGGTCTGTTAGTATATGTGCATGTTGAATTTTGAAATAGAATTATATGTTTTGAAATTAATAGTTTAAGCTGTCTCTCTTGCAATTGCAATTTGATTTTGCTCAGATGCCAAAGACATTAGTGCAGACCAAATCCATACAAAAATCAATACAATTCCAATTGAAAATAAATAAATAAATATAAAAAAGAGACTGCTCATAATAAATAGACAGAGGCTACTATTAGTTGTGAGAGACTAATTGATATAATAAACATATTTATTATTGGAATTGAATTGGTTAAACAGCTTGTGTCACTGACAGCTATGTGGTAGTACATATATAGTACTCTCGTGTCTCAGACCGTACATGCCATGCATCAATATTTTTAATAATTACCAATGCTCATGGGCCACATATTTGCATTGTTTGAGATATAAATAAATAAATAAATAAACAAATAGTCATAGGTGATATAGAGAATAAAGATTTTTCCAGAGTGCTTAATTCTGTGGCATATCAGCCATGCAAGGTAGACCCTGCGACTTTGATCTCCCCATTAATGGGTATGCTTAAAATCTGTAAACATGTAACTGGAGCTAATGAGGCTAAACTATTTAACTTTTTCTTTTCTTTTTTTTAAATCTGGGAGCATAAATTCAACTTTCCTTAATTTGCTTGACAAATAAAAGTTGCTCGTCTGTGACTGCCACTTTGCATGCCAAATATGCTTTCCATTATTCCAGACCATGGCTTTCCAATTAGTAAGGAGATAAGTGTGGAACATTCTAGAAAAGTGTTCTGTTTTACATGCCAATCCAGGAACCTCTTCCTCTTTAGAATCCATTTTTTGTGGTACCAGTCTGCCCTGACCATGGCACGCCTTTATTTACTGCTCAAATAAATGTTCCCATACCTTCCTGAATTTACAAAGTCTTGTTCGCATTCTTCGCAGCCATTCTTTTGTAACCCTTCTGCAGAGAATACCGTATGCATACTGTAGGCCAATATTTATATTTAGGCAATTTACGTGACATGCTTCCCTAGTGTAAACATTGTATCAGAGATCCTAACCTCCACTCACCTGATAAAAAAAAAAGCCCAGCACAAGGAGAGAGGAACAGAATGAAGTAGTGCTGAAGTGCAATATGCCCTTGATCTCACTGAATTCTGAATTGTGTTGTATTATATTATATTGCACTGTATTGTAGTGTGCCCTCTGTGTTGAACACGTATTTGTGTTTCATACTGCCATGGGCCAGAACATTTTAATGAAACATTTTAAAGGAAAATATAGTTTTTTTTCTAAAGTCAATTATATTTAAACGTCCCAGCAGCACAAAAGAATCACAGCAAGAATTACTCCGTCAGTGTTGAGGCCACGTAAACACAGAAAGGCAAAAGTATTTGAGCCGCCAATAGGGGTAATTTCCTCTTTCTATAAGAAGCACCACGTGGTTACAGTGACTAGTGTTTAATCATGAAGAACCAGCCCTAAATTGGCTCCACATGGCTTCTACTTTACAGTTTGTAAGACGGTTCTGGTACTGATGTTGTTTCTAGTGGTGCACAACAAGGCATTTTCTTATGCATGTTGTTTTCTAGAATAATAGCGAAGGGAATAAATATTTTTTTCCCAAAGGGTTATCTGTTAAACTCCAACCTTCTTCGCCTCAACAAGTGGATCTAGCCAATATTCCCTCTATCTTCCAAGGCCAATGAATGAATTCTGCAGTTTTTATTGAACGGGAGGCTGTTAGAGATAATAACTGTAAATGTTATTGGACAACACTCTGTCTGTATTAAACAGTATTCCCATTAATGTGATTGTATTAGAGGTTACATCAGACAGAAAACCTTTTAATTTAACACTATTGGACAAGAGGCTATGCTGGACCTAATGTTTAGTGTCTTACTGGCCCCAGGGCCACGTCCACTCCGCTGTTTAATTTGAGGTGTTTCACCAAAAACTATCAAGAGGAGAGCATAATGGTTTGATGCAATACTAGACTGGAAATCTTTCATCAAAATAGTCAATCACCAAGATGCAATCAACATTTCCCTTACATCTGATTGATACTTGCAGAAATAAATAATTACTGTAATGTTTAGTAGTGGAAACTTGACATTGTCTTCAATTTAAACTTGACATCAGTCTTCAATTTACTGTAAATTCTGTCACTGAATTAAATCAATTCAATTCAATTATTTCTTAAAATATGTTCCAAAACTGATTTTTATCCAATAGAGCAGTGGTGTCAAACTCGTTGCCATGGAGGGCCGTGTATAGGCAGGTTTTCATTCCAACCAATTAATGCTGCCTTAATTGAGTCCAATTACTCATTCAGCCATATGCGTTTAACTGCATTGAAGCACAGAATATAAGAAAATTTTTATTTAGACAATGCGGGTCACCATAGACGTCGGGTCACCATTGTGCACAAACCTGCATCCCTAATTCAGCAAATAATTTAACTAATTATATAATCAAGATCTGAGGCTGGAATGAAAACCTGCATACACACGGCCCTCCATGGCAACGAGTTTGACACCACTGCAATAGAGCCTATGTTAATAAAAGGTTATGCATAGTCGCCTAGTTTTAGGTGATTATGAGTCAAAACAGTGGTACACACCTACATAGCCTGAAACTCTTGCTTTTAACCTTTTGCTTTAAAGTGTAACACCGTATACATAAAATAATACAAAACAAACAAGTACATGAGGGCAGAAACAGTTTTTCTGTTCTGGAAAGCATTTCTGTCCAGAAACATAAAATCCAAATAAATAAGGGTATACTATCTATTTTGAGAATGAGGTACAGCATTTAGGAATGTATAAATAATATATGAGACTGGGGTTGGTTGGCACACTCTTCATTCTTTTCAGTATTTCTCTGGCATAATTTATGAAGATTCCAAGCAGTAGCGGACGAAAGGTTAGGATTAGGGTCTGAGCTTGTCCACAAATGTTTTCTAAAATTAGGTGACTAATGATTAAAGTGTTGTGCACTTGAACCAAACAGCCCCAACACAGGGTTGTTTCGCACACGTTATGGAGTTGGTTGGCACAATTTTAAAATGTTATAGTTACAAAGAATGAAGAAATGGAATAAATAAAAATATTATCTATAAAATCTAAAATGTATAAACAATATAATATAAAATAGAGTTTCTTACTTCATTCTTTGTAACTATAGCATTTTAACATTCTGCCAACCAACCACAAAATTAATGTGCCAACCAACCCCGGTCACATTGGGACTCACCTCTGTGATAATATCATGTTACCCAGCTAACATCACTCATCACAGACTTTCTAATCTTATATCAAAATGTAGCTGATTCCTATCTCTACCAAGAAATACATTTCCAATATTTCTACCTAGCACATTTTTATCTTAGTGTGAAGACCATTGTTTCACTTTTGATACTACAAAACTGAAATGTTTGCCTCACAAAAAAGCGAGTGACTTTTCAGATGTTTTAACATAATACATGAGTTCAGGTCAAGAAAACACACATTTTGATTTTGCATGTTTGTGTCTATGACCTTCAAAAGACGAGAAAACAGCTATGTGCCAACCAACCCATATGCCAACCTAAACCGGACTCCTCTACTTTTTGCACTCTAAACAAGTTCCTTGTTTTCCATGTTCCCCTGTTGATGTCTACCTTCAACTTTCGTAAAGTTAGGTTAGTTTGCAGATTGGGTTGCCAGTTTGCTAATTACACAAAAATTACCCAGAACCTAAGGAAAATTCCACAACACTGCTGCGCAAACTTACCCTAATTAACCGTCAGCTTAATTACACAATTTATGGTGTAATTAGCAGGCGATTAGTTGACAATCCCTCAAATTGTGCTACCAACAGCTCAGTCTGGCTTGCATTTCTGCACCAATTCCAGATCAAAATGTCACAAAACAACTTCTCTGGGACAGCCACACAGTACAGCACCATCTGGGCAAGTTCAAATTAATATTGAGATATTGAAGGAAGCATCTTTTAGTCTAAATCTTACAGTCATTCAACCATTGGTATTTTACAATGTCAACATTTTTATGAATCTTCAAGAGCTGGAGTAAGCAAGGAGGACTGGTTCTGGATTCCATGCCAACTTCTGCTCTTAATTATTTAATTAGCCCAATCACTTATCTTGTGTGCAATTTTAGCAAATTACTTCATAAGGTATTAAAATAATATATTTAAAATATTCTTGCAGTCTAATCGACAAGTAAACCATTCCCTGATAGACAGAAGCATCATCGTACATTTTGAGATTTGCCTCCAAGGACAATTATTGGAAATTTAAATAAACGCTCACCAATCAAGTGTAGCATGTGATATTGTGTGTAGAACCCAGTAATCTGAGGTTCCATGTTCACACCATGACAATTCAGCTGTGCAGAAACATGGTAGCTGCAGCACATACCTCAGCGGAAATACATGGTTGTCTTTGCACTACCAAATTTACAGAGTACATTGTAACATTGGGACAAGCCAACCATTCTCATAATCATGCCAAATTGGAAGAAAAGAGAAAAAGTATATAACATTATGCGTGTATATCTTACATTCATTATCGAGCGGTCTACCACCACTACCCATCGACATGTACAAACTAATTAGCAAAACCATGCACACACTTTCTGAGATAAGATGCAGGCTGCTGAGATTTTCATAACCTCGGAGCTGAGCATCTCGAACACCATCAATGTCATCCCGTTGCAATGTCTCGATAGAAGCGTGATACTGGAAAACAGGATATTAAAAAGCAATCCCTCATGTGTAAGCATGATAGCAGAGCGCTGCTTGCACATTCATACTGACACCACAAATATCCCCTCTCACCCTGGAAAAAGGTCCCATTCAATATTTCACACATTGAAAACAATAGAGAATACCAGTCCTGTTCAGAAATATATCCACTAGTATTACACTGTATGCTGCCCACATTATAGTAGACCGTGGACAGCTGTTCGCAAACATCCAGAGTTCAGGTAAGGGAGGTAAGAATAAAGAAAATACCTAAATGTAGAAAATGTTCAAGGAAAAAAAAATGACATGAACAAATCTGAGGCCAAATCAGAACAATATTCAACCATTGACCTGGGAGCTGTTGTGTGTGGGAGATAATGTGTTCGACAGCTGTTGAGTCAGAGCATTCATTTACGTTGAGATTCCTTGGTGAACTCAAGCAATGGCCAGTAGACTCCATCAAAATTGTTCATATTTTGCATTGCTCACTTACTATTGCTCTCAGGTGTCTGATATGCCAAACGTCTCAGCACCTTAAATTGACTGCACTTCCAATTCAATGTACAGCTTTCCCCAGCTCTCAAGACAACACATCTTTTTTCCTCATGTGGAAGGGGAGATGTTTTATTTCTTAAATTAATTTTGTTGGAAGGCACGGGTTTTGCCTCCACACTTTAATTAATTGCGATAGATTTTCGATTGCTGTTACTTGAAAATGGATAACCTTGTTAAAGCCGCCAGGAAACAATGTCCATGAAACAAGTGGGGGATTTATTACTTCATTTTTAAATGCGGCAAAGAAACATCCGCCCTTTTTTACTATTTTTACATTTTCCAGTTGGCAGAACAACTAATATTCATCTCCGAGGATGCTGGCAATTGTGTGAAATGATTTCCTGCCCTGAAAGAGAGCAGACACCTTTAAGTGATACCACAAAGATGCCTCTTACAATTCAGAATTAGCAGCACACTTTTTCCCTTTTCATTTAATTACCAGCTCCACTAATCAAGGGTTGCTAGCAAGCGCAGAGCCAACAGATGTTCCTGATTAATTTCCCCATCACCAGAATTAGAGAGTAAATTAAAACAAAAGATTTCTAGTGGAGTTCAATAAACAAATCAGTGACTTTTTTCAAGGAACAAATGTTACATTGCTAACAAGTTAGACGCATGCTTGTCTAAGAAGTAGCTGACTATCTGCTGCCATCAAAAACAAACCTCAATAACCTCATGCCTGTAAACGTGTTAAAAAGGTATCCTGTCACAGCAGCAAGTTTTAAAACCTGTGGACGCAGGTTAAACTGTATGTTGAGCACAGCATGAGTACTGTAGCTACATCTCTGGACAACGCTATGCAAATCTCTGCTTCCTACATTTTAAACTTAAAAAAAAAGTATACAATATTAGATGTTTCCCTATAAATACTCTAAAAGAAAATAGGAAAATTGAGCCAAAGGCACCTCTTAGCCCAACTGGGTGACAGGTACGGCTCTTCTCCTAATCAAATGTTAATAAAATACACAATCCGTAAACTACTAAGATTGGCCCAGTCCCAAATGGAGCCCTCTGGACTCACAGACTTTAATAGTGTATTTCTGGGGCCATTTTATTCCACGAGTGGACAAGAGCTTGAGGGGTATAGGACAAGACTTCTGACATCTGACAATATGTGACATGTTGCTGAGAGATGGAGACACGGCCTTACTCAAATGTATATCACAAAAGAGGAAGAGGCGAATCATCCACCACCTGAACCAGTGGCAGGGGGGTGCACTGACAAGTGTTTCCAAGATTTTTTTTTACAGAAAAGCTTTGTAAGTGAATAATAAGTGAATTCTCATTACTTTTGAAAGGAAAATGAGAGAAAGGCAAGTGAGAAGAAGGAAATATGTTGTCTGTTTATTACAGGTACATGCAGTGTCATAAAATGTGGCTACAACATAAATAAGGCTGGGCATAATTGTCAGGGAAGGTATCAATCACGGCAAAGTTGTTCAAAGTCACAGAAAACTGAAAAAAGGGTCATTTAATCGATTCGATCCATCGTGTCAAGTACGTCCTACGCCATTGAGCTGAAATGAATTTAGGATAATTCCCTCAGTCTAAGAGCCATATTTACTTGGGAAAGGAAGGGCTTTTATAGACGCTACGGAGATACATTTTTCCATATTCACTAAGGTGGCTTCAGCTGGTAAAATGAGAGAAATGCAACATCCCTAAAATGAGCATATTTAAGTTAATGCATATGTATTTTAGGGTGTTCTGATGTTAGACTGCAAAAATATGGGATGAGAGATGTAAATTCATGCATATGACCTGCTACAGCTGATTTATCATGGCTGGTGGCCCTTGCCACAAAGGTAATCGTGTCTGTTTTTCAACTTCTGCAAAAAGCGGGTGTTAATTTTCTTTCCAGCACAGGATCAGCATGGCTAGTCTTAAATTATTAATAAGAGACATCATCAGCATGTTAGAGTAGGGGACAGTCACCCTAAATGTTACAGTTTTCCGATTTTGCTAATTTATTCAGGAAATACTTAGCCTAGCACTATGCAATTTCACTTCAAATAGCTTTGGCATGCCATTCATACATCCTAGTTTTTTGTGATTGTATCAGAGGTGCGGAATAATTGTAATAGTAAATGAAAATGCCCTATAATGTATGTTTTTTTTTCTGCACATAGTAATGTTAATCAAGGAAACATTTCCAGATGTATCCAGATGTACCCTGGTAGTTTATATTCAGGCCCCTTGCATACCATCAATAATTGTGAAATATTATGTTGGACAGATTACTTCGTTCTCAAGCTGCTGGTTATGTGACAATTCCATGTATATCTAAAATTACAATGGGTGATTGAGCCTTCCCTAATGGAGCTCCTGTCTCATGGAAGAATCTCCCTATGTAAGTGCAGGCTTCAGATGCACTGTCTTTAAGTGTAAGCTTAAAACATACCTCTTTAGTCAATCCTATAGTTAGCCATTCCTAAAGTCCTAGGTAGCTTAGCATCAAGTGTCAAGCTGGCCTTTGCAGACCTGACGCATTAGGCAGCTTAGCGTCAAGTGTCAAGCACGCCTTTACAGGCTGACACATTAGGTAGTCTAGCATCAAGTGTCAAGTTCACGGAGCTGACACACTAGGTAGCTTAGTGTGGTAGTGGCATTACATACATTTACTCTGTGTGTTGAAAATCTTTATAGTGCTGAACCTTATCTTCTCTGTTTCTTTTTCCATGGGGCTCCTGCCCCTAGTTCTCAGACTGCTCCAGCCTCTTTCCTCCCCTCATTCTGAGGGATTGCTCTAGCCCTGTTCCTCACTCTGTGGTCATGGACTGATTCAGTCCTGTTCCTCCCCTGCCCATGCCTTGGCGCAGCCTGGAGCTCCAAATATATCAACCGGCCCCTCTAAACTGCACTAGAGTTTTGTAAAGGCCAGCTTGACACTTTGGTCTCCTGTTATCCCTGTTAGCTATTACCGCAACTGTAACCTGCTTAACCCATTTTTTATTTGCTGTGATAGATCCCTTACTGAATTTCTGCTACATTCCATTCTACCACTGCTTTACAACAGGCCGGCCAGTGAAGGATAGGCTCCCCTATAGCCGGATTCCTCCCGAGATTTCTTCCCATCGGGAAGTTTTTTTTTTCTTCTCGTCACCATTTGTGGGTTTTTCTTCCCACTGGGATTTTTTACCTCATGTGCTTGCTATTTGGGGGTTCAGGTGTTTGCCCTGCTTGCTCTTTTTGCTCTGTTTCTTGCCCCTTATCTTTTTGCTATTCTGCAAAGCTTCTTTGTGACGGTTCACTGTAAAAAGTGCTACACACTTAAAAAAGAATTGAATTAAATTGAAAAATGTAGTCGGTCAGTCACATAAACAAAATGAGGGGAGAACAAGATTATATTCTAGCCTGGTTAAGTCGATGCATTACATGCAGGGTGAAGACCAGCATTTCAACATTTTTATGATGTCGGCAAAACAGTTCAATGACTTGCAGTAATTAACCGTATCCGTTCTTCTTATCCCCTCCATGTTTATCAACACCGGTCAAAATAATGAAGTGGAAAGAAAAAAAAACATTCTATGACAAAACATTTTGGCGTTCCATCTGGCTGTCCAGTCAACACTGCATGACAAAATTTGCCATTGTCCGTGACATAACAATATTCTATAGGTCTGTGACACTGAAAAAAAGTTTCCTGCAACATTTTTTTGGCCATTTTTGTGGTCCAGATGAAAGAGTCATGCGACAGAGTATAAATCAATAAATAAAGCTTAAGCCCTGTCAGTAAAATAGATGTCCGCATTCCATAACAACATTTTGGTGTTTAATTTATGTCTATTTTAGTGTATGCTAGGATGGCAAATGAGGCACAAGCCTGTTCCACTTCAGTTGTCTTCACTTCACTTCCCACTGTCCTGAAAGCTTGGAGGAGATGCGGAAATAGCAAAACGGGCCACAATAGTCCAAATAAACTGTGAGTACTCTTAGGTCTCTGCTTAAGATCTCACACAAATGTTAAAGTAATTCAAATTATGTTCAAAGATTCTTCCTCCTCCAGTGGATTCTAGACTAGTGTATTCTCAAAATCCTAAAAGCAGGAGTCTGAGTCTGAGTGGTGGCAATATTTATTTGGCAGTTTGTATGGATTTTTGATAATCTTTCCAAGTTGGACAGTGCGGACTACATTTCAAATAAATGCATAGTTTAAGGAATGTGCTTTCCATGCCCAGGTGAAGTGTCCCGCTCTGCACGCTGACTTTGTAATGCAAAAGCCACTTTCCCGTGTTTTAATGCTCATAAATATTACACTGTGGCAGATTCGGCAGTAACAGGGAAGTTATGTCAGAGAAACACACAGCTCCAGGCACCCTAGTTTGAGAACAGTATATCATGACAGCATATGTGCCGTGCTCTTTATAATAATCATAGCTC
Source organism: Anguilla anguilla (assembly GCF_013347855.1). Lineage (NCBI taxonomy): Eukaryota > Metazoa > Chordata > Actinopteri > Anguilliformes > Anguillidae > Anguilla > Anguilla anguilla. The sequence goes on along the minus strand of NC_049206.1, from coordinate 18,352,446 downwards.
TCTGTGAATAACTTAAAAATGACTTGGTGTTTGGTGTTTTCAAACAGCATATTACAGTGCTAAAAACACATTTTGAAGAAATAATAGAGAGATTAATTTTACTGTAATAGTATAATATTTCTTGCATTCTAAATCATTTTAATTCTGTACACACAGACACACACGCTGTCACGCACGTGTGTGTCTGTGAAAAAAAAATTCCAGTAGAATTTTATGCAAATGTTAGTTACATTTAAACATATGTCCCTGTACCATATCTATACAATTTAAAATAGCTTGGTTCATGGTGCCTTCCTTAATCCACTTTTGGAAGAGCAGACAATTCTGTATCCTTTCTTTGCTCTTCAGAAGTAGTCATGTAATCAAAGAATAAATGCTACTCTCTGCTTTGCACTAACTGCAGCTACCTCATAACAATTAACCTATGGATGAACTTTCACTGTCTGATAAGCACCCTGCTTGACTGAATCCTTTCTGTTGAGCTTAGGGATCAGCAGAAGGTCGAAAGGCATGACTGTTGAGTCGTGAGGTCAACTGAAGGTTCTGAGCTGTCGAAGAGGAGTGGAACAAAGCGACTCGTCCAGTTTGGTTTGTGCTCTGTCCTCCATTAAGATGGCCTTCTTTTTGACTGCTGAGCAAGGTCAGTTTCCGCTCTTAATAGCTGTCCTGTATCTCACCATCTCTCCAAATGCTGAAGTTGTCATTTTCACTGTAAAGCTCTCAAGGTTGTTGAAAAAAATTTTTTGAATAAAGTTTTTCCCCATAACAGTCAATGATTGTTTACATCTCACTACTGCTGGAGATTCATGTGGTGCAACAGAAAAGAAGCTTACATGTAATCAAATAGTTTAAAAAAGGAAGAAATGTGTCTTTTAAAATGTTTTTTTTAAAAGGTACTATTAAGGAAACTGGTGAAAGGATGGTAAAGGGTTCAACTTGACTACAGAAAATGATCAAATCAAAGAGCCGAACCTGATTTAAGTCTACATGAAAAACAACTTGAAAGCCGTAAATGCGGATGGCTGACTCACATTCCAGCAGTGTTTTTGAAAGAGAGCTGTTTAACATTCTGTGCATTTTGATGGATGTTGGTGCACAGTGGAAGAAACGTTTGTCTAATTAGAAAAAGAGGTAGGGGGGAAAAAATGAGTGCGGCAGTGGATCTTTTCCCATGCACATTTGCTGTAGACTGGTGATGTTGCTGTCAAAATAGACAGTGCGCATGGCTTGATTTTAGATGTGTTTTTGCACGTGCATGTTGCCTGTTCACCCAGTGGTGTTTGCTTGACTTGCGCTGTCCGAGCTGACAAATGCCCATCCTTTGTTGGAAGGGAGGTATTCTGAGTTCAAGTTAGCTGCAGCCCATTCCAGTTAAATCTGATAATATGTCATGGACTCTTTATCTGTTTCGAAAGACAAGAATCAGAGATGGTTAATGATGACCACTGGCTTTAAACTTGTGAACCCTAATAAAGTAACAGTTATACTTATTAAAATGTATTAGACTGAGCATTGGCATTGGGACAATTGTTGCACTGGGCCACTATGTGAATAATAAAATATACTGCACACAATGTAGTTATTAGGTAAGCCGAGCACTTCAGTGGTAGGAAATGGTGAGCATTGTTGGGCTGAATGGGCTGCTCCTCATCATGTTATGTTATGTTATGTTATGTTATTGTTAGAACTGTTTCTTTGTTTGGAGTCTCACTGTTATGAGTTGCTTTAGTTGCACCAGGTGTAACAAATAAATATACATTTTTGTCAGTTGGTATCACAATAGCATAAAATAATATAACATTGTACAGAGCAACACATATCATGTCCACATGTAAAGCACACATGCACACAAACATGAAAAACAGGTATGCATGTTACACAAATGCAAGCCTATGCACACCCACACAAACAAGGAAATGTAAAAACCCCACAAAACATTTGTAATAAATATAATTACAGTATGGTGCTTACAGTATTGCATACTACCCTCATACTATCTCTCATCAGTAATTCCTCACATTTCCAAGTAACCTTGAGGCTAATTGTTCCTGATAAGAACACCTATGAGCAGTTCAAATACACTTTAATACAGCTCAGTGATGCCTCTTTTTCAGGAGCAAGTACACATGCCATGTCATGTCAATAAGAGTTGCTTTTTCAGTGCTAAAAGACAACAATTCACAAACAAAGCAATGCGACTTCTGCATTAGCATAATTAAGACCTCACACACTTTTATTAAAAAGTAACCAATATACAGGCGTGCACATCAATAACATTATTAAGTTATTTTGAGATAGTAAAGTTTGTTGTTGTCCAAGTAATCATAGCTCTAACATGTGCTACCATGCCAGCACCATGTTAGTTTCAGTTTGCATTCATTTACACTATTGACAAATACTATAGCTGCGGTTCAACACAAGGCCGTGAATTCTCAGTTCAGCCTATTCAGATCATTCGGTTTGTGTTAACACATCATGCCAAGGACCATAGATATTTTTTATGATCTCAGAAAACCAGTCGTTACTGCTCATCAGTCTGGAAAGGGTTATAGAGCCATTTCAAAACAATATCAAGTCCACGATTTCCAATCAGGCTGTTTTATGAATTGCAAAGAATCCTTAAGCTACATCCAGGGGTATACATGCCTCTGTCAACATGATAAATGTTGGAGTTCATGACTCTGTCATTAGGAAACGACTGAATAAGTATGGCTTTCGTAGAAGGGTAGCCAGGAGAAAACACTTTCTCTCCAAAAAGGACATTGCAGGAGGGCTTAGATTTGTAAAATTGTACCTGAATTTTCAAGACTTGTGGAACACTGTGTCCTGGCTAGACAAGACCAAAGTGGAGTTGGCCATAATGCACCTCATCACATGAAACTCATGCCAACCATCAAGCATAGTGGTGGAGCGGTGATGATTTTGAACCAGAGACCTCACAGTCAGTGACTCCACCATGAATTCCTCTCTGTAACAGCATAGTCTGGAAGAAAATGAGAGACAGTCTGTCAGACAGCTAAAGCTTGGCCACAAGTGGATTATACAACAGGATAATGATTCTTAGCACGCCACCAGTAAATCTGCTGCCGAATGGCTGAAAAAAGAAAATGATCAGGGTTTTGGAAGGGTCAAGTCAAAGTCCAGACCCCAGTCCCATTAGAATATTGTGGCTTGACTGTAAGAGAGCTATGCATAAACAAATGCCCTCAAACATAAATGAGTTGAAGAGGTTTTGTGAGGAGGTGTGGGCCAGAATTCCTCCAATGCAATGTAAGAGACAGATAAATTCATGCATAAAACAATTACTTCTGGTTATTTCTGGTAAAGAGGGGGTTCTACAAGCCACTGAATCATGGGGTGCACTTTTTAAACATAAGGGTTCTGCAAGTTGGCCTTTTCTGGTTGAATAAATAGTGATAAAATAACATCTTTCACATGAGATTAGATTTATTTACCATTATGATTTGATGAGGGTCAGTTATGTCCCGATATGTAAAACTAAAAAAGGGAATACTTTGTTTTTTTCACATCACTTTATGTCGAAATTGCATGTAGGTGTGCATGAAATTCACGGAGCCAAGAAATTCCAGGATATGTAAAATACATACGGATGCTTTTGTACTTTCCCTATGCACATAGCACCACTGTGAAATCTCTGTATGAAACCAAGAACAGAAGTCCTTTACTCACACACATTGTTTGCAGACATTATTGCATTTGAAATCAATGATACACACCATGAAGAGCTACCTGTAGAAATATGCTAATGCAGAATACATAGATTAAAAGAATAGTCATTCATAATGAAACTATTGTCTTCGTATGTATGCATGTATGTGCTACCGGAATGGTGGTGTTTGGTTCAGTACCTATTTATAATCTTGGAATAGTGATCAGGTTATTATGAACTGTGATTACTAAATACACATTTGCACTTCAAACATCGATCTTGGAAATTTAGAAATTCCATATGCTGTTAAATGGTGGGGTTAAGTGGGAGGAACAAAAAAGAATCACATTACAACTTATATTGGCAGATTTGTGAGGACAAATGTTTACGTTGAAAAGGGACTTCTACATTTTTATAGTCAATGATAAAAGAAAATAATGATTGAATCCGGACCATACACAGTTGCAATGACAAAAATATGATAATCCTGAGAACTGTTCCAAAATGTAACAATTCAATGCAACTGTACATTCTTTGATTTAAATTAATCTCCATATGATCCATTCATTGCATATTTATCTTTCTCATTTTAACCTTCATCCACTTGGAATTCAATACGTTTTGTTGTCTGCCAACTCGGCACAGAAGATTGATATGGCAATGTTATTACAATCGCAAAAGTGTGTCAGAAACAGAGCTGTCAGCAGGAGTGATAGCAAAGAACTAATATAAGGATGCTAGATTGGACTAAGACACAGACACACATGCACGCACATTGCTCAGTCTTTATAAATGGTACATTTTTTAAATTAAGTTGTATATTTTACCCCATATAAGAATATCTGCTATATAATAATAATACTAATAATACTACTACTACTAATAATAATAATACATTCAATCATTAATATTAATTTGTTCTAATTCAAGCCATTTATCGTTCTCGCATGGTAGCATACAGTATGGAAACTACAACAGATTGTATATTTCACAAATATTTGCCTTCCCACCAAGGTGTGTTTGCTTGATACTACGATTAGCACTTTAAGTACGTGTGAATTGTTTGATTGCAGATCTAAAATTGTGGGTACAGAAGCCAAATCATGAAAAGTATGTCTTTGTCCCAAACATTATGGAGCACACTGTATATATTAATAAGAAGACTTAGATGTTTGAATCACATGACTTAGATTGTTGATGATTGAAAAGCATTTAACTATCTCAGTGTGTTCTGTTAATTCCTACCAATGCCCAACAGTCAAATATTATATTTAGAGCCACCAGTTTGTCTCCCCTTGTTTTCTGGCATGGTACTTCAGTTCTCCACCAGCTAGAGGTCAGCCGCTTTGTCACTGCAATAATCTCAATAAGTTGATAAAGTAATTGGCACTAATAAGGTACAGATGATTGACAGTGATCTTTGCAAGCGACAATCAGGTGTTAAGTTCTGTTCAATTACTTACTACCGTGGACATACTGTAGTATTTCTTAATGTATAGGAGTACTAGAGGATTTGTTAGAAGAAATGAGAAATTCCCATAATGAGAGCAGTTATAAAACATTTAACTTGCACAAAAAAGTGAAATTACAAAATAATTAATGATTCAACCATTTAACTAATCATGGTCTTCAATCAAGAACTTAAGTAGAGTCTGGTGTCTTAGTGCTGAGGTGAAACAAAAACCTGCCACCACACCCACATTTTTAGGATAAGATTGCACACCCCTGCTTTATCCATCCCGCCATTATATAACATTATCTAACTTATCCTGGTCAGGGTCGCAAGGAGTGCTGGAGTAGTGGCTCAAAGAATGCTTTTCATAGTATTTAAGCTTCAATCCATGTCCGCTGTCCTTCCTGACTCTCCCCATATTAGATCAACTAATTGTTTTTTATAAAAACCAGGGGGGGGCAGGAGGATAACCATTAAATCCCTGCAGATCACATGGTGAAGCCAATGCATTGAAAGCATTGGAGTTAAAGTACACTAAGAATTTTGAAGAAAAAAAAACATTCCAAAAAATCCTTCTCTTCAAAGGGTTAAAGTTTTATTGTCTTCAGCTGTGCTAACTGATGCCTGCAAGTCTAAAACTTAATATGCCTTATAAACAAGTTTCATCTGAATAAGAGGGACACCTGCGTAACCCGACTTGGTTATAAAAAGCAAACAGCTGTGAACAGTCACCTTGCTCCCCTGTTTCTATGTATACATTTTTATTGCTGTTTCCATGGCAATGAGCCTGCTATGACAGGTCAATTTGGAAGAGATTTAAAAAGATATATTTTCCTAATAAATAATAAAAGAAGGCAGCTGACTTCACTTGATTATATGTTCAAAAATAGCATAAGAAGTAGAAGAAGAAAAGAAGAATATAAGTTGCAAAGTGTGGCAGGAACTGAAACTTTTCAATCCTGTGCTCTCAGGTCCAGTGATATTTTGATACAGTGATATTTTTCGATATGAAGCTCATATCAGAATTAACAATATGACAATTTCACTAATATTGAAATATTAAATGTATTGAATAAAGTATAAATATGGTTTCACAACAATTCTTACTTTAAAAATTATTGTAAATTAACATTAGCGCTATGGTATCATCCCTAGTCCCAATACAATCAGGGTTTCATTAGAGAATGTAAGGAACATTTTTTGCACGTAACTAGCAAGTGAACTAGTGAACGAACTAGCACTTGCTTGCTAGCCAACAACCAGACTTTTGATAGTTGAAAGACTTAAATGTTACTTGTGGCCATATAATACTGTCTTTTGGGAGCATCAGGATTTATTATTTATTTACTAAACTTTTATGATAATAATTTCATACTACAACTATTGGACATGAGTGTTTGGCTGAATTACTCAGCACTTAATCGCTCAAAGCATTTGATTAAATGAGTGGACTCATCTGACCTGGTTTCTGAATGACTGCTAATTCTCCTATGCAACTATAACCATATTGGCAAGTTTATATCCTAGACATAGTTGAGTGAGTTTATATTAATCAAAAAGAAATTGTAACCTACCTTCGATGCAGTTATCAGCCAACTAGCAGAATCTTTACACATACAAACATGCAAATGTACCCACACACACACACACACACACAAACACTTTCACATGCAGAGAGACATGATCATATTGCCACTTAATTTCATATCACCCACTCCCCACCTTCAGTCCCCCAATGAAAAGCCATCATATTTTTATAACCGCTCTGAAACAGACCCTGTGCTCTTTCAGTCGACTGAAAATGCAACAACAAACCAGACAGCAGACATATCAAAAGATATGAGTTATCCTTCAGCTTTTATGTTGATTCCGCTACAGTGCAGTGATGAGCATTTAATTTGCTTTCCATGGAAATAAATCCAAATGCAGGGAGTCAGCAGAGCATCGTCTCTCTTTGAGTAAACAAACACTGCATTTGGATTCAGTTTGAAAAAAAACAAAATGTAAACCACATTGGAAAGAGTTTGGTTCTATTGAAAATGTTCTATTTGTAATGCTTTATTCTTGCTTCTCATTCTTCTCAAAGAAAAAGTAATTTCAGTACAGATTATGAGTGCTTACTTTTGTTTATTACAAAGAAGCCCTTTGATGTTTAAGGCCTCCTGGTTTCATTGACTGTCCTTCACAGAAATTGTCGAGCTGATCAGCTTTGGCAGACCTGCTTCGACAGAAGAATAAGATGAATGATAAATTTAGCGCACAATTTTCTACACTAAAAGCTTAAGTTTAAAACAAAATGTAATCTGGTGGGTGCAAGTATGCTTTTAAAAGTATGTGACATCAATTTAAAATTCTGGGATTTTCTCCAAATCAAGAGAATACTTTCGTCAACTCAATGACTCGCCGAACCAAATTAGCTATCCTGAATGTTGTGCTGCTTCAAGTAACTGCCTTCCTCAAATAAATACCCACATCTTTTCAAGACAGATTTTTTTCTGATCTTTACTTATAGCTGTCGCTAAGCAAAGCAAAGAATCTGGGCCCCTCCCAGCACACAGCCTCCTGACTTTATCTCCTTCTCTCACCTGAGCAACAACTAACACCTGTCGGTTATCCTTTGCCACCCAAACTTATTTTTGCACAATTGAAAATAGGGGGATTCCATGCAAAAAAACAGCTGTTTCTGTAAATGGTAAAACATATATGCATGTAAATGAGGGCTGATTATCTCTACTTTTGTTTCATGTTCACCTTTTGATCACACATCCAAATGCCTTAAGTATATAGCGAAGACAACAAATTTCACTCTACCATTGCCAGTCTTTTTGAAGGTACTGCATATTCTCAGTTTCAATATTTCTGTATAAAGTGACAGAAAATCACAGTCGTTATCTAGGACACAACGCCGTACTGCATCGGTCATGTTTCACACACAAGCCCTCTATTTTTGCCTCAGCAACTACAAACATTAAATTCATGCCCAATATAAAAGAAATCCATCCATAAATCAAAATTACTCTCTTCACCCTATCCCCCAAAAATTATATAACACTGAACACTTTCTCTGAGGGAATGGAGGCTATCAATCCCTACCTCATTACCAGTTTGTCATCAGGGACCAGGCTAAATGTATTTCAGCTCTTGGCTCTCTGCTAAACGGTCAATGAAGGATCCTTCAGACTTGCTGGGAGATCATGCAGAGTCACATGGTGCTTGTGGTATACATCAAAGCAGGACATTAGTGTTATCACAGTTTAATAAATAGTGCCATTTGAATTCGGTAATCCCTCGCCCTGGGTTATCGGCCCCCTGCTTAACTGCGCTCTTTAATAGTAAATAACATTGTCATCTATTGGGTTTACTTTGTGGATGAAAGCTCATAAATTATGAATATGCACGTCTAAATAATGGTCATAGCATCTGGAACCTGCAATACGTATGGGGGGTTATTTTGCAGGGGGTTAGAGGCATTCAGAGGGAAATCCAGTCAAAATGAATAACTTGCTATGTTGTTCAGTACACATGTGCATGCACACACATGAACTCTTTCCCAGTGCAAATGCAGTGCAAGTATTGATATTTTGGAGTTGTACACAGCTGTGCAAAGATGTGTTGTGGCAAGGCTAGCATTCATCCCTGTTTTTTTAGCAGTTGGTTTGGTCATTCAGAAATGTGGATAATTGATGCAAACATGTTTTATTTTTTACAGATTCTAGGGCTTCTGAATATCCTTCCAGCAGAAACATGATCTTTTATGTCATCATTTAATTATTGTCCATCCTTAAAATCAATCGTATGGATGTAATCCTGCAGTTTAGGCAGGCAAGGTAGCCTCTAATTTACATAAGCGGAGCAATAGGTGAACAATGTCACAACATGGGAGGGTAACACAAGTGAAACTCCAGAATATTATGTATGTGCAGTATGGTGACATGACATGAAACAGTTCTATAATCTTTAACAGCTAATAATCTTTAACTTAGCCTTTAACAGTACTACAGAATACACACTGAAACAAGTTTCCACAGATCTTGTTCAGTAGCCTGGTTATATCATTTATCTATCATCATATTTCAACAAAAGTCCTACCTCCCTCAATGACACTTGTGAGGTTTTCTTTGTCACTTTCTCTTACCTGACAGTGTAAGATTAACAAAAATTGTGTTGCTCAGTAGTGGCCTTTATGTAAAGTGGGTTAAGGTCTGTTAATATTCTGATGGATTGCAATGCAAAATCCAACAAATAATAGCATGACACAACATCTCACAAGTTATCTCTGGCCTAAATAATTCCTTGATTCTCGCCATCTCTTCCCTTTCTACAAAATGTCACAGTAACCATAACCACACGGCAAACTGTTCAGTGTAAAATCAATCGCGATTGAGTCGTTTTTACTCTAATAGAGTACATTTGGTCCCAGTTAGACTCATATAAACAGTAGTCCAACAGTTTGATGATTATCACGTTGCTGTTTAGAATAGATTGCAATCATGATACATTCAGGACACGGTGTGTGTGCCTGAGCAGATGACTTTCAGACAGCTTCTGTACTTCCAGTCATCAGCTGTCAGTGGCGCATTGTGTTATCGAATGAACACTGGACATAAAATGGCTTAAAATGTCTAATAAATAAAACATAAAAGTACAGCCTTTGTTACTTTGGCAGAAATATTTTAAGCTGGTGAAAGTAGCAAGTGGGAGTTGGATCAGTACAAAGCACATTTGGCTCTAGGATCACCATGGGTAGGGGGGTTTAAAGTCTTTGGGATTACAGCATTGCTCAATGACCCCCCTGGTCAATTGGGCACCCCTGCCTGTGTAGCAGAGAGAGCCCTGTTAGTTTGGCTTTAGTGCGTAGGCTGACACAAAGGACATAACCCCCTGAGACTTGAGCAGTCATTAACCCTCGTGAGCTAACATACTCTTCAGTGCTGCTTTGAGATTGCTGTTTGATCCTCATTGCATGTTACACCAACATGGTCACACAAATGCCATGCCTTAAAACCATTACGAGCTGAAATGGCCTTCATGTCCCGTGCACCCACGTGAGCCCCGTTCTTTATCATCAAGGTGCATATGCGTCCCTGCTCTTTGGTCTCAATAGAAGGAGAAACGCAGCATCTGCAAGGTATGACATACCGAACAACCAGCACAGCACTAGGTAGGGGCAACCCTTAAAATAACTATCTCTGATGAAAAAGTGAGATTTAGCTACGACAGGACACTTCAGCACTACTTGTTGTTTCTTTTGTATCAAAGAACAAATGAACTTAATGAGACTCAGTTGAAACAATGAACAATTTCTTGCATTTTCCAATGGCATTGTCAGTGCTTATCGCCGCTGGGTGGAAAGAATGAAAGGCACTTCAGTCCATTCCCAACCCAATTGAACCCTTACACACTGTTAAAGTAGCATGCTATGTAAAATGAACGCTACCATTCGTGAAGGGATCCAAAGCATAAAAAAGTCCTTCCTGTTCTGCATTCATTGACCTCGTCACACAGGAAAATAATTTGGTATCAATGAAAATAACTTGGTATCAATGAAAAATCAATGCATCGTAACAAACAATAAAATTGCTCATAATCTTTGGCTTTGCTTGAGTTTTTTTTTTTTTTTTTTTTTTGATTTAACTTAGTTTTATTTGTTTTTACTTGCTAAAAGGCAAAATAATATAGATTTATGTACGGCTAGAAGATAATTTTTTTCCCCGACTCTGAAGCATATCCAGAGTCTTTTTTGTGAGCCATGCTGTGTTATTTTCCTGTTTAGCGGAGAGCCTCCTTCAGGGCAAACATTTACAATTCTGTACAATGTGGGCGCAGTTCAGACAGCTAGATTACTGTATTTACGGGAGAAAAACTGGGGTAAATGCAACGCCCAAGGGGACAGGAGTGAGTCCCAGTTTAGGACTGGAACCAACAGAATCCGGATCGTTGGCCAGCGGTGATGCAGGAGTCCTGAGGCAAATGTAGTAGCCCTTGCAGACATGTAGCAGCCCTTGTAGACATATATCAACCCTTGTAGACATATAGCAGCCCTTGTAGACATGTAGCAGCCCTTGTAGACATGTAGCAGCCCTTGTAGCATATCCTTGCAGTGCCACTCCCATATAACAAACACTTTTGCCTGAAAACACAGTTTGTTGCACAATACACAAAGCAAAACAGAACTATAATAATCGTATTTAAAACATTTAACTTCTTGTCATGAAAACTAGCAAGAATGTGAGGCGTATGTGTCTCCTGTGTAAGCACATCTTATCATTAATAATGCATTATAGTGCAAGCTTCACAAATAAACCTTTCAAATCTAAGGCATTTCTTAAAAATCTTTGCATGTGTTTATCTTTTTTAATTTTCTTTCTTGTCTGTTGCACATTGAAGTATTTCCCCCAGTTCACAGTGTTGATAATTCTGTCCTTTCATGATGTTCCAGATAAATATGTACATGACCTTCTTAGCATAAATCATTTCTTTTTTAAGAACAGAATTTTATACTTAAAAATAGCTTTTGAAGAAAAGAGTACCTTAGCTTCCTCGGCCTTCAGACTAAAACAACATCCTTACCTGTGTTTTTTAGTTCAATTCAATTTTCAGTTCAATCTTCAATTTAAGGCATGCCATGGAGAAACTTGCATATCAATCACAACCGATTATGGCATTTTATAAGACTATATAGCACCAGTGTGAAATAAAAAAAGAATTCATATGTTATCATTGTATTGGTACACAAATTTCTTTGTCTGGCACCTTTAAAAAGGCATTTCAATATATATATGTCTCTACTGCTGCGATCATAGGGACATGCTTGAGAGAGAATCATTTCTGTCAAATAATGCTCTTTTTTATAAAAGGTGCCTTCAATGCAGTGATGAATGATACTTTACCATAAGTTATGTGATTTCAAGAGGAACAAGAGAGCTGCCATTGACAGACTCAATGAGTGTAGAGAGACGAGGTTGCCCATCACACAAAAACAGCTAACTAGGGTGCTTAAACCTGCGCTATTATACAAACTTTATATATTTGCTGATATACCTAATAACTACAATATCTAATTTCAAGTAAAGGCATACTTTGACTTGAGTTGTTTTTGTCAAGGGAGTATTGCTGTAAAAACACCCAGAAATCACAGCCACATACTAGTATGGCAACAAAAGTAGCAATTTCACAGTCCTCAATCTACTGGATTTATAATTTTTTTTGGCAAAACTACATTTGCCAACAGCCTCCTGCACCTTTATAGCCAATGAAGCTGAGTTTGAGATGATCCACAAAACTCTGACGTGAAAAAATGGTTGTGCTGGACAAAAAAGTGACAGTAAGATTTGTCACAGCTCTTATGCTCTTACTTTACCTATGCCAAAGCAGGGCTTTCCAACACACTAAATTCGCTCTGGTTTACTATAAAATCCTTACATTCATTCAAGCTATGCCATGTTTTTTTGGAAACCAATTTTAAGCTATGCTGAGTCACGAGCAGACCACACTGGGTTAACTGCAAGCCCGTGTTTTCCTGAGCAGCCAGTTGGAAAACAGCAGACAGCAAGGGTCCGGGGCCAACGCGGTTGCCTCTGTGGGAAAACCAGCTCTAATTGGCCCCTCTTCCGAAGAAGGTGCCTATGTAGAGTTCCGAGACGGAAAGCGCCACCCCACTCGTCGCACCCAAGGGGTTGTCAGACGTGACGGCCTTCGTGGTCCTGCCGTAGTTCGGCGATGCCACAGCTCGACTGACAGCTTGGTTTACTGGGGTGTCTCTTTGTTTACTTTTTGATGATGTGACATCCTTTTGTTCTTGTAATTAGAGCCTGTTTCTGCAGAACTTTACCAGCCCCTGTCAGGATTTAGACCGCTCCCTCCCGAACTCCATACATACTGTATACGAGCAACATCATTTAGAGACTAAGAAAACACCTTGCGCTTTGCATGCCAACTTCAAGTTGTGCTCCGCACTTTGCGAACAAACATAGAATTCACATTTATTGAATTTACATAAAACAGGCATTTGTTACATCCGAGACAGGTCAGAAAGGAGGCCACACTAATTAACATTTAAAGGTTAATAGTGCTGATAATCAAAAATGATTGCAAGCCCAATAAAATGTTTTATCCTGATTAATACCCTCGTATATTAGGGAACCTGAGGTATCCTGGGATCATGAATTAAACATAGAGACAGCTGGTAACATTTGTCCACCTTTGGATGTAAACATATTTCTCTGTTGCTGACATGAACAGGTGTGTCCTTTGCTTGGTGTGGAATTTTAAAGAGGTTTTCTGAAGATACATTGACCTCTCAGGACAATATTATACAGGGCATTATGTGAGGCCCACCAGATTCTTGTCTGAACCCATCCTTCTCAAATATAATCCACCTCCCTGTACAGATATTGTTCAAAATACCCATTGATGTGTACTACGTATGGAATCTATGATGTCTCTCTGTGAAGGTGGACCTGCATTGCTAATAGCCTTAGTAACCACATTACTGTTCTAATCTATGTGAATACCACTCCATCAGGTTCTCAGAGATGGGCAAAAATAAAGCTCTGCCCTGGTGTGACAGAAAGGAAAAGCCGACAATCTGGAAGTATTAGCTATAATTCATTTCCCTCATCCTTAAAAGTCAAGCCTAGTTTCAGTGTGCACAGACATTGACTAACAAATACACGTGATAATAAAATGATTTTTGTGTCTTTTGAAAGCACAGAACCCAGCAACGAGCAGCAACTTTCCTATTTTCTTATTATTTTTTTCAGAGGGAACAATATTCCCACTTGCCTTTGTAAGTCAAGGTAAGGCCAAATTGACTGAATTCAGAGCATAGCTTCAACATAAAAATCACAAATAATAGTCTCTGTCTAACTATATACACAAAAAAGACAGTTGTAACTGGTGTATGCATGCAGTCATATTTACTGTATTTCATATGTGGATTTGTGCTCTGAAGGTAGCAATGTTACAAAAACATTTTTTGCATGCCACAAATCACCAAAATCTGAAAAAAAATCTCCAAAATCTTCAGGGCTCAAAACCAAAAGATAACCATTCAGTGTGTTTCTGTGCCAACCGTAATATCAGCATAAATACTGACAACCATGTAAAGGCTAAAATATGCAATTATGGTAGACATATAACCCGTATTAAATAATGAACAGGGAAATTTAGAAGAGACCAATTAAAAATTCATGCAAAGTGAAATGAGTGAGCACTGTGTTATGTAGGTCTGTGTGAACAGTGCATGATGGGTCTTGAGATGAGGGAGTCTAAGGCCAGCAACCTCATCGGAAAAGGGGGGGGGGGGGGGGGGGGTTGGGTCAGTTTTTATCATTGCTACGGTTTACAAATAAGCGTCTGACCAAATGTCAGGTTCTAATGAGCTGTGGTTGTTTGGCTGTAAACTGTACAAATTTTACTTGTTCCTCTTCTTCTCTAAATGTGCTGTAGCCTGTGCCCCGTAATAATCCCGTTGTGTGACTCTCTAAGCTCAACGCAGACCTGGAGTCCACAGGACTGCCATTAATACCACTTATCACCCTGACAGCGGGGTAATTACACCACCACCGTAGCCAGGTAACCCCCTGCTGAAATACCACGGCTCGCGCAGGGCCCGGCACCGGTGATATGTTTCATTAAATCCGGACTGGTTGATCATCAAGTGACATTAGCGCTGACCTATTTTCTTCTTATTTGACAATAAATTATCCTTTGACCATAGCAGACATCGCAGCAGACAAGACAGGAGGAAGTAGTTGGAGAAAGCCGATGAGGGCCAACTCGACTGCGTTATCTGTTAAAGGTCCCCTATTATACAATTCTTCTGCAATTTTTGTGTTATTCCACAATGTCTACCAAACATGTTGAAATGGTTTTTCAGGGGAAAAGACTGTGCAATACATTTAAAAATATATATAAATCCAGTGAGTTTCTTACCCTTCAGGCTGAAAAAAAAGCTGCTTTGGGTGGGCATTTTTTTCACATGCTCTGAATTGACTACTTAACTGCCCGAGAATGACTGAAAGTACCTGTCCCATCCCCTGCCCACACTCCTGCTCTGGAAAAGCAAACAAACATGGCATCTGTAAATCAACCAAACAGCAGGTATGTTTGAGCCAGAGTCAGATCTCGAATCTAAAGCTATGGAGGAAGCCCAAGACCTAGTTCATGAATTAAAGGCCCTGTAGGAACTATAACAACTATTTGATATAAAACTATGGCAACAGTTTTTATATCAAATCACAACTATAGGCTGCCTATCACGTACCTAGCTGCAAAGTGCATTGCCAGCTTATGCCCAAGCTCCTTCTATTTTTGCTGATTTTGCTTGTAGATGGAAATATTAGAAATTCCCTGGCATCATGCTACACTGCATAATGAATGTCAAAACTAGGTAAACTCAGATTTCTTAGATATGGGACCTTTAAAATTAAATGTTGGCACGGCTAATATTGGATGTAAGCCCAAACCATGGCTGCTGTATGATGGAGCTACGTACAGTATGCGCTGCAAACTAGCTCCCTGTGTAGTCCAAACATAATCCCCATGTTGAAATGCAGATGTTCAGACTGAAGCTTGGGTTCAATGAGCATTTAACTTAACTTTGACTTAAAAATAAAATGTAGGTCTTAGTTTTTTAACACTTGGTTGAACAAGTTCTTCAATGTGCATCATTCATTTTCCAAAGTCTGCTTGTGAAGAAATAAATGAATAACTAAGTACATATAACTCAATGTTAAGACAAAATATTAATTGAACCCAAGCCCGAATTGTTACTACATAAACCAAGTTGAATCCTTGACCACACACAGGTGTAATTATGACCAAGGATTAATTAAATGTTTTAATAGAGTGAGGATTTATAAAACCCTGTATTTAAAAATAAACATAAAATACACCAAGCTGATAGACAGCTATGTGGAACCACCATATTAACAGTAACAAAAGCTAAAGAAAGCATTGAAAGCATACAAGGACAGTACCTAAATGATGAATGCAATGTCGACTTTAGCGCTCTTGACAGGGACCATGCTTCATAATTACAAACCTAGCCATTTCTGTTAATTTCTTTTCACAAATAAATAATAATAACAATTTTACAGTATTTCCTTTTTTTATTGAAGAACGAAAGAAATCACTGGGAAAATAACCTTGCCACTAGGCTTCTCTCTGCTAATGGAGCCCGTAGTGAATTTCAGTGAATTTCTAACAGAACCCCCCCCCCCTCTCTCTCTCTTAAAAGTAACATTAAAGACACAGACACAAGATGAAACAACCTTCTACTGGGCCTCAGTTGATATCTCTGACCAGTGGCCTAAAGTGCTTGGCAAATGTCAATAGAAAGTAATGCAAGGGCAATGTTATTTGTTCGAGAACTACTTTAGGTCACAGAGATTCAAGAAGGCATACAAAGCACTGTTCATGAAAGGACGTGTCTATTAGGAACACCTGTGCTTTAGAGCACAAAATAAAAGCAGCATGTTTTTTCGTCTCAAAAATATATCCCACTAGGTCTAAATTGAAAGAACACCATCTTCGCATGGTGTATAATTCATTTCCCTTCAAAAGTTAACCCTTTTGGTGCTCCATTCAGTGGGACCATGCCTGTATATTACAGGCAGTCCACATGCACAGGTGGCTAATCTTGTCATTTATTGTTTGTATTATTGCTAACCCAAATAAAGCCAGCAATAGAAATGTGGAATTCAATAAAGCACAGGCATTTGGAGGATTCACAATCTAATTTGTTAGTGGTTTATGTTTTTAAATTATATTCCTTGGTCCTGGGCTCCCAGGTGGCGCAGCTAGTAAAGGTGATCACTTTGAATGCAGATAAGGCCTTGTATCCAAATTCTTTCAGGTTTAAGCTCTGGCTATATCGTCAACTGACTGTGATGGGGATACTGAGAAGGAGGAGACAAATAAACTTTTGTCTTTGGGGTATGTGGGGTTCACACCAACCTAGTTTCCTTAGGTTAACATTGCATTAACTTTTTAAGGGAACACAGCAGAAATCCAATGTTTCTTGTTGTCAACTGTAGATTACACTACTTGAAATGGAAATAGTACTAGCTTTGTTGTACTACATAAACTGCAGGGTGGAGGACAGCCACTCGCTGCAATGAAGTTTATTGAAGGAGTTTGTGTACTTCAGCAGAAAATTCTGATGAAATCAAGGCGACAAAACATTATTATTTATTTTCATAAAAACACATGTAAAAAAGTGTTCTTTGTTTTCTGTGCATATCCTGACAAATGACCTGATACTTCATTCTTTTCTGTCATCTGAATTGAATGTACTAGCTTTGATTGACAACCAGAGATGTATAACATATTCAATTAATCATTTATAACATGCTAAGTACCACATAATAACATATGTACATATTTTTAATAAACAATTGTGCCTATATTTTGGTCATGTACATTTTGTCAAGTGTGGTCTTGCTTAACACAACATTTGAGTTTAGAATTTCACACAATGTGTTATGTCGTCCTTATTAACATTGCACAGTATCTTTGTAATTATGCTGTAGGACATCTAATTCACCATTTGGTCTGTTCTCTACCCCAGAAAGCTTCAAAGTGTTCGCCCAGTGTGGCCTGGAGATAAGACACAGAAAGCAGGAACTCTGGGGGGGGGGGGGGGGGGGGGGGGGTGCATGTGTGCACGTGCATGCGTGCGTGTGTGCATGCATGTGTGTGATGGCATTCTTCATAGGATTCTGTACCTTAGAATAAATTGGTTAATACACCAATAGGCACTATGTGAGATATACTGATCAGGCCATACCAGAATAAAGTGGAAGTCACAGTGTTACTGCTGACTTTGTAACTTGGTTTAATTATTATTATTGTAATTATGAGCCATAGCTGACTCTCCAAAAAATATCTTGAAAACCCTTAATATTTTATGTAACCATAATGCTTGCTAGAAGAGAGGTTTAATTTACCTATAACATTAAAAATAATGTTTGACACATGGACAAACATAAACACAAAGAGGGATACGTTGCCAATCTACAAGGGATTAACAGCTCTGAAGACATTACTGTCCACTCCAAGTTATCTATACTCTTGTCTTTAAGCATCCGCATCTGAATTCTATAACAGCATAACTCATGGGAGGAGACTAGTAGCTAGCTTACTTGCTTGTCTGCTTGCCTTACAACCTAGCCATTGTTTTTTCTAACTGTTAGCAATGCACTCAGAGATCTACAGTAATAATTGATCGGTACAGATTTGACAGAGCTGTCTGCTTCCACAGCCCCTGCTGTGCTTTCTGTGGCTGGAGCTACCAATAGTGTTGATCAGACTGACTGTTAAATATGGTTGTAAATTATGGAAAATCATTTAGAACATCAAATCTAGTGCTGTTTGCAAAATGCAGCTTTATAAAGAAAGTATGTTAAATTGTACATTTGGTGCTTTGGAAGAGAAACAATTGTTAGGCCAAACAGTGACCCAGTTATGTTTTTTTGTGAGTATTGCTTTCATAAAATTCTTAAATTAAATTCAGTTTAATGATATCAAATAAAGTCCCTTTATTTATAAGGATACAGGGTAGTTGCATAAACGGTTTATTCCTGTAGAGCATCAGCTGAAGCTACTGTGTGGCTGACGTCATTCTCCGACTGCTGCAGTCCAATTTTATCAGCCGTACTAAATCAAGGCTGTATAGAGTCTGTACGCTCAGCCAATTATCGTGGGCCAAGTTAACATAATTTAAAGAGTGTTATTAACTTTAAGTGATGACAGGAACAGGTTAGCTCTGAAGCTGTTACCTCTGTATCAGCATTATTGATATACTGCTTTCATTGTCATTCCTTGTTCTGTAGGAGAGAGTAATAAATTATTAAAGAAACTGCCGGATAAACTTGACTCTGTAACTCATGGACTGCACTAGAAGAAAATAAAAGAAAGGTTGTGCTTGTAAAAACTTTGTAGTATTTTTTCAAATTCAGTCATGCATGGTTGTCTGAAAAAATGAAAAATCTAATAAAGAAGGTATTTACAGTAATAAATGTAAATTATGTCAATATCTCACACTCATTGCTAGGTGAAAAAAATTGTCTTTATTCTATAATCTTGAGAAAAGTACTTCTTCCACATACTAAATTGTGAATAGTGCTACAATTTTATTTTTTACAGATACAGGTAATTCCACGATTAAAGATTCAATCTAAATTTAAAGATTTGTTAAACATTAATTACTTAGTTACTTAAGGCACACAATGAAAATGATTTTTGTTTTTCAGGATTTTTTTATTTATAACTATTTTATTACCCATTGCTTTTTTAGTCATAAAAAGAATTGCAGTTAAGCAAGAGAATATACATTTCTTAATAATCATATTTGCACTTCTTTTATTTGTCTGTAAAGCACTTTGTGCTGTGTTGCCTTAAAGGTATTATTATTATTATTATTATTATTATTATTATTATTGTTATTACAGACAGTGGAGAGTGAAGTGAACATCATACTTGCCAGATTTATGATCTTTTCTCTGCCCAGAGGTTAGCCACATACACACGTTTTCTTGCCTTTATGAATGACAGTGCATTACATTGTGAGCATTTGCATGTATATGTGTGTATGTGTGGCTATTTGTATGGATGTGGATGGATTAGGTTACAATCTTATTTCTATATACAGTATAAGGGCTGGAGGATGTTCCTTTGTTTATTGCCATTTTATTCACTCAAGTTGCATGAAGCCCACTAATATTAATTTTATTAATGAGCAAATGTACCATGATTATACTTTTACAATTCCCACGAGGGAAACTAATTAAAATTGATTTCATAACAAACACAATGTACATCTTTTAGGACGATATTGCTTGTTACATTTTACATTTCAGGCAATTAGCAGATGCTCAGACTGAGAGCAACTTATACAGCCTAAATTCTTTACATATAATCAATTTATACAGCTGGATATTTACTGAAGTAATTCAAGGTTTTGGTCCTTACTCAATGGTACAATGGCAGTGCCCCCCCTGGGAATTTAACCTAGAACATCAGAGTTACTGTAAAAGCCCAGCTGCCTAATCATCAGTGATGGCTTTTCAATATTTCAAACTTGAAGATTCAGTGATAATCACTGACTGTAAGACATCAATGATACACACAACTCTATACATAGCACACCGTTCAGGTTTATTGGTATTAAGTCATATACCTGCTTCTGAAAGTCAGTTGGTTACATCATATTAATGACAGTGTGCCTGGTTTTGTGATTATGTGTCTTTTGTGATGTCCTGGTTGATATTCTTCTAAGCCATGGTTCTTGCCAGCTGTCTGGGAGATCAAGTTAGAACAAAATTTCCTTCAGTGGGATCAAATGCAATATTTATCACCAAGCTGATGAAGTACGCCGAGCGATCAATTGTGCACGGAGAGCCATGCCATATACTGCTGTACGTGAAAAGTAATGGATTAGGTATAGGGTAGTGGAAAATGAAAGAGAAGAAAAAGAAGATGAACAACAATTTTGGACCTTTGACTGGTGTTATTGGGTAATTGCTGCCTATTCCTGTATAGAAGACCGGGCTGAGAGTTGAATTCATTCAAAAACCGGGTAACAAGACCATAATGTAACGATGGCCCTTGAGACCTTGCTGGAGCTGTCTGTAAGGACAGGTGGGCTGTGTGGTATAATGAGAAGGCTCCTCTTACAGCCTGCACTGTCATCTTAATTGCATAAACTGTCTTAGATTTGACCAATTAAATCCAGCTTTAAGCAGAACACTTCTGTTTCTGATTTTTCAGCTGCCACGACAACCAGTAGTGGCATGGTAGGGGGGAGGGGAGAGGATTGAGATGAATATGTATCACTTTTAATCTTATACAAACTTTGAAAATCTAAGGTCTGCGACACTGAAGGAAAATATCTACTGTAAGTATCTTAATTGCAGAAACAGCCTAAGAAATAACCAATTAAACCCTGCTTTAAATAGCAAGAACCTTTTGCTTATAGGCTGCCAGGACAACCATGAGAATACAGTGGCATTGAATTGTTTACTGCACCAACTTTTCTTGCACTTTTAATGTATATGTAGTAGTCCCAGATAATTAAAGCATCATTTCTGGTTGGATTAGGAGATGCGATAAGTGTCAAAGCAAATGTTTTTTTTTCCTGGAACTTCACTTATCTGCTAATTTAATTTGACAGACACCCACTCTTTCTGCTTGTCGAATTTACTTACCTAAAATGAGAAACTGTCATCGTTTTAAACGATCGCATTAACAAATAAGCCTCGCATTCCTTAAATGATAAATATCTTGTTTCCTTTCTGAAAAAAAAGATGTAATATCAGTCTTATGGTTTGTGAATACACTCCGTAATCCTGACTGCTGCCAGAAACAGTGACTGGTGGCTCCACGGGAGAGCAAATGATGAGCCATGTCTTTGTCCCGGGAGGGAGTATTTCACTCAGTAGGCCTATCCTCGTCCCTTCACCTCCTGCCGTCCGCCTGCACCAGCTACAAATGAAGTGCGCTCCCCCCGCACAATGGCACAGCTTGTGGACAGCTGAGTGAAAAGATGAAGTCTTGCCTCCGTCCTGCTCTGATTTTGGTCCTTAACTTTGAATGACACATTTAAACAAGTGCCATTTGTTCTGATACACAGCATTCGGCTAGACTCATACTTTTTTTGTGTATGTTCCGTCTACTGCTGTGACATTTACAAAGCATGTGTCAATATTACAAGTAAACATAATATTCTTTGCTCGTATATGACTGTTTTAGGCTGCCGAATATAAGTGGATAGACTTTTTGGTGATCAGTGCACCCACACATTGATCCAGTACACTTTTAAATACCAAAGGTTTCCTTCATTTTCTGCTGCAGTCCTACGCTCAATCAAGCACTGATTTTAGATTCTGCCCGTGGCCAGGATTCATTGAACATTTGTCCTTAACTGGTCTAGGAAGGATACAATTATTTCTTTACAAAATAGATTTTGTTGGCAAGACAATTTTGCTGATCGCTTGCCAACTGTATTTGTGAAGAATGAATTTTAAACGCAAAGACCATACATGCAGTCTGGTGCACATGGAATGAACTGCACATTTCAAGGGTATTTGTCCAGTACATAGCAAAACAATGACCATAACAGATGAGCTCCTCACTGTTTCACAAAAGACCATTAAGATGTTTTAATTAGTGGATTGCACCCACATGCAAATACAGATGTGTTTCAGTTTACTACTCTATCTTCCTAGTCATTGTAAGCCACTATTTAAGAATTATATGAATATCCTTTATCAGAAAATGCACCTCTCATGAAGTCTACCTTTTTTGTTTCAATATCTTCAGTATATTACATGAAGAAGAGGGATAATGAGTGGACCACCGCTTTGCAGTGCCAACAGGTGCAGACATCTCTCGAAGCTGCCAAATTAAAGAACAAAAAGCTGAATCTAGAATAGCAAAACAGAAAACTGTGGGAAATTCTGAATATTTGTATGGTATGCATACATCACTGTACCTGCCTGTAAATCAACAACAGCATTTACATTTGCTAACAAGTGCTCCAAATGACATATGTATATATGTAAATTGATTAATAACTTCATTATCGGCCATTACAGCAGGATTCATGCCAATTTTTTTTAACTGGAGCACAAAAAAAAAAAAACTTTCCTAGGAGCTGATTTATGTGGTGAAGGACAAAATGGTTGCTTGGTGACATGAATATTCATGCACAAATATGATTTTAAAGAAACAAAGCAAACAAAAAACAAGCTGTACCTGAGTAAATTGAGTATTTTCTGTACTATTACCAGTTTATGACACAAGCTTCTTGCCTGTACCCAAAGGACATATCCAAACAAAAGACTTATGGTATTTAAAGTATTTAATACTTGTGTCTTAATTAAACCCCTTCGCACTTGGTAAGTAATTTGTCCAATTAAGAACAGGCATGTTTTTCTAGTGATTTTTAAAAAAGTCGGATTTAATGCTGAATGAACCTCCAGGCTCCATTTGCTGAAGTTGCGAGGAAAACCAGGAGTGGCATTATTGCTTGACTGGATATTCCTTCAACAGTGTGCTTACACCAAATGTATGATATGTACTCAGGCTTCTTAAAATGTACCAAGGTTCAGACAAAGAAAGCAGTTTTTTTCTTTGTTGGACTGCAATGCTCTGTAATGAAGGTGCTGTATCCTTACCCACCTTCAAGAACAATGTAAACTAGTAAGTCCAAAACTAGCTGAAAATCACTTTCATTTTACATTTTAAAGTTGACATTATAGCAATATACACTCGGAAATCTATTTTTAATGGAGGCTGCTTGGCGGTAGTGATGACCGCAAGTCACTTTGCATGATAAAACTGTCAACTTGAAAAATGCAATGTAAGAGAGCAGGAGAGCCATTCCAACATTTTCAACAATTTCAGCAGAACAATCCCGAGCTAGGTGGATTTTCTTCGTGTAAGAGAACAAATGCTAGTTAGCTACCTGCTTTGTTCCCTCACTGCTTGTCCGACTCATAGAACTGCATTAAGCAGTACAACTTTTGCTATATCACCTTTTCCTGAGAGGCCTGTACATTATGATATACCACTGATGAACGCATATGCTCTAACGCATCAAAGGTTTTGGTTCCTAATTTCAGTTTTCTACATTGTTGTACAGTTGGTGTGGTAATGCGGTAGTAGTATTCTTGTGGGTTCTTGTTCTAGTGATGTGGCAGAGCAAAGAATGCACAGCCTTGTTTTCCATCAAACTCCCGCCATTGTGGGAATATGTGAGCAGCTGTTTGTGAGGGGTGTGTAGGTGTGTCGTCTGAATCTTTAAGCGTATATTTTTGCCAAACTGCTTTTCCCATTTTTTTCTTCTCAATTCGGAACTGCCAACAGCACTTCAAGGTACCACCATGCCCCCCGCCGGCCTCATTCTTCAGGCCGTGTGTTTCTTCAGGAAAGCCAGTACTGATTGGACGAGAGGCAGATCTCTTAACTGATCACAGCTGATGGCTTGTGGGCAAATGGTTGTTGGAAGGATCTAATGCAGCAGTGACTCAGGAAACCATAGTTCATTGTTACCCACCCCATTCCTTGCAGGAAGTAACTAATTGTATCCCCACTTGCTTGGGTGTAAAAGTATTTTATGGACCTGAGCCTGAACAGAAACTGTATATATTACCTGACAGGTGTGTACAGTATAAAACTTATATTTCGATTTTTCTTCCTCATAGTATTGATAGACTGTTTTGCTGGGGTGGGGAATGAACTGAGCCACTCTACATCAGAGCAGTGTCCTATTTCTTCAGATGATGTGAAGATGAAGGCTTCCAGCCCAGACTTTGATGTCCCCCATTGATGAGCTTTAATAAAACCTTTATCTTCCATCAGGTCATTTGTAAGGCTCCATGGGAGGTCTGTTTAAAAGGGAGGTAAAATGAACTTGAGTGTTTAATGGATGTGGATCTTGGCATTGTTGCACACATTTCCTGGTGATAGGATCTCTATATACAAATGTGTGCATGTGTCCATGTGTACCTAAGCATATTAGAAATTATTTAACAACACCGAAGGACAATCTTGTCAAATAATTTATCATTTTCCTGCCGGGATTAGAAATGTTTCAGGGAATGAAAATGATTAATTAAAAAAAAATAATTGTTGTGGAACAAAAATGAAAATGAAATTGCTTTCAAGTCTTCCAGAGAGAAAACAATATTTTAAGAGTATGTTAATTTGCTAATAACTTTATTTTTTGTTCCAGTCATTTTCTTTTCCCAAGGCTGTAGTCCAATCTGTACCTGGAAACTTCACTTGGGGGAATCGCTTTAGAAACCAAAAGTTATGCCTTTCTGTAGCCACTGTCCTTCCTCTGTCTGGCCTACTAGAGAGTCAAAGCTGGGCGTGTCTGTGATTCCAGAAGTTTCTAAGACAATTTTTGTAAAAACAAGAGATCACTGAAACTTCTATGCTGCCAAGTTTCCTTATATGACATAATAGCTACCTAGAGACAGCAAAAACAACCTCCATATTTTGACAAAGGGACAAGAATGTAGTGCAGTTTTTCTCATTAAGAAACTACAGGCCCCTTCAGTACAGTATACTTAGTGAATTTACGTTGCTGTTGCCCCTGCCATTAGTTGCTAACTTTTCAACTTCTCAAGAGCCAAAAAATCAATAATAATAAAAAATAGTTGGCAAACACACTGTCCATAAATATATTTAAACAAACTTTATTCTTTATATAGCAGACCATTACAAAAAGGTAATGACATAGGATTATCAAGCCCGCTATCGCTTCAAGCTATATGGATGTATATATAGCTATACGTTGTTCATTATTGTACACCAAGAAAAAAGGAAAATGAAATCAAAAGAATTTACCAAAAGACGAGCACCAGTTGGCCTAAATGAGAGAGAGAGGACCAAAATGTTTAGCAATGTGCCGATTTTAGACTTTCTGCATCTTCAGAAGGCATCTTTCAGCAAGGTACACTGATAATAATTAGAAGTTGTTCTGAATTTTGGGCTTGGTTGCTGCTATGACAATACTTTCACAGTTTTGCTGCACTTTCCTTTAGTCACCACTGTGATGTCACCATGCCAACATTACTTTTTTATTTTTCATTCTATCCATTATTACATTCATTTATATTGGCTGCGGGTGATATGGTGGTTGAGTGGGTAGCACTGGTTCAAATCCCAGGCCTTTCTGGAGTTTGCATATTTTCCCTGTGTCCATGTGGGTTTACTCCAGGTACTCCAGTTTCCTCGCACAGTTTAAAGACATGCAGGTTAGGTTAATTGGAGAGTATAAATTTCCCCTAGGCATGACTGTGTGGGAGTGAATGGGGTGTTTGATGGACTAGTGACCTGTCCAGGGTGTATTCCTGCCTCTTGCCCAATGCATGCTGGGACAGGCTCCATCACCCCCTGCGACCCTGACCTGGAATAAGTGGGTTTGATAATGGTTGGATGGATATGTGGGCTGTTATTATACCATTTTTGTTAAGAATGAAACAAAATGAAAATAACATGTTTCCCTGTTTTCCTGAAGAGTTGTTTGCCTCAGGAGACATAAACAGTTTATTTTTTGAATTGTTAATCTCACCTAGTGACAGCTGAAGCTCTGAGATGTCAGGACTATGTTCATTTAAATTCGGTTCACTATAATTATAATTATTTTGAAAGTTATTTGAATGACTAAGATGATTACCCATGGCTATTTTAAAAACCATTTTAGTGTAGTTAATCTTCCTCACTCTACCTGAACCTTTAAACATTTAAAAACAGTTTTTATAACCAGTCTTTGTCCCTTGATTGCATGATATGTTTTAAATTTTGATACAGGGGACGATGGACACCTATGATGGAATTCACATTTTTGTAAATTAATATTTTGAACAAAGAAATCATTAAATTGATCAAGTGAATATAGGAATTGTGAAAATGTGGTTCAGAATAGATAATAGGATGAGATTCAAATGCAGGCATTCATAATACCACTTCCATTTTCAAGCATTATCTCTGTCCTTGTCTGTTTTATACAGTTGGTTGGCCCTTGCCTTTAGTTTGTCTATTATAAGCACAATGGTGGTCTTATGAATTTTTTCAAAGGAAAAAAAGGAATTCTATAATGCAAATAAAGCTTTATTTATTTTTTTGTTTCAAGTAAAGCATGAGTTTACAACAAGAATATGCAGTATGCAGCAGCACTGGTGACAGTTTAGCAGTGACATGCTTCTGTCGGTTGTCTAGACTAAAATCTTTTTTATAGAAAAATTTCACCATGTGTGGGGGTTTTTGTTGGTCTAATTTTTTTTTGAGTTTACAAAACATTTCAAACGTGTGTGTGTGTGTGTGTGCATGTGCGTGCGTGTGTGTGTGTGTATGTGTGTGCACGTGTGATTAAATAAACCCAGATCCTCAAAGTGAAGGGGGCAGTTATAAACTGAATGTGAGCCTTGCAGTGTTGAAGGCACCTGTTTAAAAAAAGGTCTACCCTTTTTTTCCAGATAAGCAGGAGCATGGCCAGGAACAAAGGCTGCCCATTTGTGTGAAATGTTTTAAACCATTTCAATATATTCCTGGGATTCCATAAGTATTTTCAAGTGATACATTTTTACATATTTACTTTTCTCCTGTGCAGCGGGCCTTGGCTTCTCCGAGGCTTCCCAGCCAAAGCAACGGCCTCCGGGGAGGCTTCTCCGCTGACAAATTAATACCTCTGGGAGGAGAGCTGAATGGTGGCAATAAACTCATTTGTTCCCTCAATAATGAAGAATGACTTTTTTCCCTTTGCCACATCTGTGACTGTTTCCATGGTGACCCGGCCTTACTTCGGCGATTCTGGAATCCCCCCACCTTCCCCTCCAGCTCCCGCGGAGTTACCGCGCGTTTGATGTCACTGGAATTGTTCTCTGGCTTCGCACCGCTCTGTCGTGTGTGCACACGCACACATACACATACGCTCACGTTGCACGCAGTCTAACCTCTTGTCTGTCATTCACTGTTCAAGCAAATTAACCCCAGCTCCCTGTTTTGTAGCCGAAACCCTAGAAAACAGTGGGCTTTTATTGCCGTGCTTACTATTACTTTTATATACAGCGTGGAACTAATTGAAACATTATGAACTTTTTCTATCCACCTTGCCGTTGTCACAGCGACACCCTCAATGACATTGGAAAAGTGTGGGCGAGGAGATTATGGCGTTATTAAGAGTGAGTTCACAGTCAGTGCCCGCTGGCTTTCAGTCTTATGCTCTCTAAACCCTGTCCTGTGTTGGAATTAAACTCCTCCCCCCTACAACGCAGGTACAATGACCTGTACATAGGTGGGAGAGTTAATCTTCCAACCACAGGAGAAATTCTTCTATAAAAATTTCTGTTTTCTGTACTATTTTATGCTATGCTACTTATTTTGAGGTGGATACCACATATCCACAGGCAGCGAGCACAGAAGTAGCATTATCCGTGTACACTGTTGGACTTGCTGAAGCAGCTCAGGTTAAGTACTTTGCTCAAGGGTGCAGCAGCAGAGCCGGTTTGGGATTGGATTTTGTTGCCTTCTGGCTTGCAAATCCAGTTTCTTAACACCCTTGGCCATGCTGCCTCTCTATTGCAGTTTCACACATACAGACGCACAGAAACATGTACGCACATATACAAATGTGCACACACACTGCTTTTTTAATTGGTACCCCTAGTGACAACAGAGTATGAATGGAAGATTATGTTTTTCAGACATTGAAGTAAATGATATCTGTCTTTATAGTACATAATAGACAACATAGCACACAAAAACACACACACACACATACACAGATAAATGCAAATGTATTGGGACAATGACACAATTTTTGTGGATCTGGCTTGGCACTCCAGTACATTGAATTTTAAATAACATTGAATTGGAAATGATTCCCTAAGTATGGGGGACTATGTATAAAAAGGTCCACAGATCACCAAATATGGATGCAAGTGCCCTCAAATTAAAGCTGACCCTGTTTACTTTAACACATATTGTTTTATTTCAAATCCAATGTACAATGTACAGAGCAATTGTGTTGTACCAATGTCTCAATACTTTTGTATTTAACTGAATATACGATGAGCACCACAATGTTTGGGACAACAACATGTTTGTCTTTATTTGTCTCTTATCCAGAGAGACATACCCAACTTTTTTTACATAGCATTTACATTGGATCCATTTATCTAGCTGGATATATACTGAAGCAATGCAGGTTAAGTATCTTTCTCAAGGGTACAATGGCAGTGTCCTACCCAAGAATCGAAACTGCAACCTTTTAGGTTACAAGACCAGTTCCTTACCCATTATGCTAGTATACACTATACCCGTTATACAGTACTTCACTGACCACACTTTATAACACCTCTCCAAAGCACAATTAGGATAAAAAATGTTAAAAATAACAATTACTTTTGTGGAAATTTTCTTTTTTTGATCTGTGCATTTTCCAAAGCAACCACCCCAGTGAGAGCAATAATGTTCAGAATGAAGACTGATATGCATTTGGATGTAACGGAGTAAAATAATTGTCTTTCTGCAGAGCGTGGTTCACCTTATTAATGGTCGCTTCAGGTTTTTTGTGTGACAATTTAAGACAAATTTATTGACTGAAGCAGGGAACAAATGTTCCCCCTATTCATCCTGACATTAAACTAAATGAGTCATATCTGAAGTGTCACTGTCACGAGAAGACAGATTGTCCCTCTTTGTTTTGCATGTTGTAATAGATGTTTCTAATCACAGATATAAAGCCATCAAATAAAGTGAAGTGAGTGGTTTATCACAGATAATGTTTCCTGAGATGAATTATGTACAACATATGGTACTCTGGCCCAAATGTATGTAAAATTAATTAATTATGAATTATTATTATTATTATTATTATTATTATTGCATTTTAAATAATATTATTTATTTAGTTGTATTAGTGTTCTATTTAGTATTATAAAGAATCACACTAAATACATATCACATTTTGTTGTATTATGCATTTAGCGTGTGTGCAAAGGAGAAGCTATTTTTTCTCTTCTGCCTCTGACAATTCATGTGGAGATCATTCAGATGCTATTAGGCTTTAACCTCCGTCAGGTTATCACTGATAGATTAAAATCATTACGCTTCACCAGTCAACCCTGCAATTTATTCATTCTGCTGTGTCAGAGGTCAGGCAACTGTTAACCAGATTTGTACTCTGCACTGAGAATGAAGGGTGGGGGGTTGGGAGAGGTTGGGGACTGGATGGGGAGGTGTCAGTAAAGGTAATTGACTGGATTTCAGTGAGAGAACTGATGAGGGCAGAAACTTGTGTGTATCGGTCAGGCTTGTCTCCATCAACATTTTTCTGGGACGGGGGGAGGATAAAGTTTTTTAAGTATGTGGTAATTTCATGCATGAAGTCTCAGTAAGGGTTCTGAGCACTTTCAGTAATGGATATATTTCCTGCTGAATGGAAATGGAAGTGTCCCACAGACTAGTCTTTTGGGAAGGGCTGGTAGTTATGGAGGGCCCCCCACCAAATTTGGAGACTTGCCTGGTACCCTTCCTCCTGTAAACCTCTGCTTCTTTCGTTTTGATGGCAGAGAGGGTTCAGCAATGGATAGACACGATACCACTGCCACCTAGAATGTGGCTTGCGAGCTTACTTCTGTCATTTCTAATGAGGGAAGAAGAGAAAATGAATTACATTAAAGCTCAGTACTGCGTCCCCCCTCAACACCTCCCCCTTTCTGTCATTTATCTGGGCACATTTGCATGCCTTTTTAGTACAGAGCTGAATATGCACTAAAGTAGTTTAATGCCCATTCAGCTCACAGTGTTTACTGAGCGGCAAAATGCCATGAATGAGCTCTTACAACCATCACTTTCAGGTTTCTTCTATTTTTTATCCAGACGGTTTCATTAAGCAGATTATCTTAAGTCAGTTAAGTGTGGCCAGGGATGAACTGCACTGCTTCGGACATGTAAAAAGGTTTAATCTTGTTCAACTCTGTCCTCTGAAAGGAGAGGAAATAAAATCCTTTTAAAGCCTTAGAGCCGATAATAGAAACCTCTACTATGCTACAGTGCTAAACGGCCCAAATGAATCCAGTTTAAATGAAAATTCATAAATCTTATAAGATGTGTTCATCTTATTGTGCTACCCAAGCATAATTCCCCAAGCATGTCATTTATCTGTCTCTTGTGAAAAGGCAAATTAGGTGACAAGTTTACATCGTATGGTGCATTCATATCAATTTCATATTTGTCTTTTTGAAGTAAAATGATGATTGTGTTTTGAATTAGTTACTTTTGTTACTTTTTGTTGTTTATTAGTTAGTGCTGAACTCGCCAAATTGAACTTTAGCGGACAGAAATGTAAAATTAAATGTTCGACTGAGTTACAGAATAAATAATGAATCCAGGCCATAGTTAAGGTCAAATCGTGATTTAATCATGCTGTTTTAATCCTGTTGAGTGTAGGAGGCACGCTTTCTGAAATCTGAGTTCATGAAACAGAGTGAACATTAGAAAATACGTATTCATTTTTATCTACATGCGCAACGCAGATGAAAATGTGTACAGCTATTGCTCAGAGGAACATTAACTTGAGACAAACCAGATATGAAGTGTATTGGCTTTTTCGTGATTCACACTCTTTTTTCATAAGCCCAACTGGAAGCGCAAAATGATTTCCATATAATTTCCATATAATTGTTTTTATTGTCTCCACCATAGAACACCAAACATTTGTTCACAGTGTCCAATTGGATTAAGAGTTCAGGGATGAATGTAGCATAGATTCGATTATTATAAAAATATCTGACTTGCACTTCATCAGTAATCATGCAAATTACATATCAACAAGCATCTGTCTGCATACCTTATTATTAAAAATAAAGTGTAACCTTCCTGAATTAGCTTAGCCGAGCACCCGTGTTACAAGGTAGATATTGTAATCGACAGCGGCAAAGGTGCTTTTGTGAAATGACAAACGGCATCCATGTGGATGGTCTCACATCTTTTGTGGCATTATTGCATTAGTTTCACATATTTTATGTATGAATCTCTTCGATATTTTATGGCGTTATGTTGCAGCGATTTGAATAAATTTGTCTTGCCGAGATGCAAGCTCAGGCTTAATTAAATTGCACCCTATATTTCCCATAGTGTGCCCATTGTTATGTGCATTGCCAAAACTGTTTTCAAGAGCTTCAGATAGGTAAAGGTGAAATATTGCCACAGCACATCCATAATGTATTAGAATTTGGTTAGAAAGGAATTTAACTAGATGCAGAAGAGTGACCCTCTGACCCTATGCTGGTTCTGTTTTAAAACGGTGTACCTCTTCCCACATATATTACTTATTTTATTATAGTTCTAAACCAAAACATTTACTGTGCCTTAATGTGGACTGAACTACTCCAAGAACCTTTTTTGTTGATGTTTTCAGTCCCCGTGTAGTTAATGGAGTTGTGTATCAATAAAATAAAGCACTTACTTTACTTACTAAAGCTAAAGACAAAGCGCTATAAACACACACACTTGCGAACACAAACAAAATGTGATATATACGTATATAAGGTATTTTAATACATTTTGTGCCAATGAAAGTCAAGGAAGCCATTATGAGGCTGAGAAATAAGACAGAGACATAGGCCAAATCATAGGCTTACCAATATAAATTGTTTGGAACATCAATAAGAAGAAAGAAAGCACTGGTGTGCTCAGTAAAGGGCCTGGTAGGTCAAGGAAGACCTCTACAGTTGATGACTTGTAAATTGATATGAAGGAACTGGTGAAGTCATTGACCTAATCTGAATTCAACTGAACATGCGTGTCATATGCTGTTCAGAAAACTTAAGGCAACTAGTCCCAGAAACAAGCGGGAAAAGGAAAAATTACTGCAGTACAGGCTTGGCAGAGCATCACCGAAGAAGATACTTAGCAGCTGCTTGAATTGTATGGTTCACAGACTTAAGCAGCCAATGCATGCGACGGATATGTGACAAAGTAAAAATGACTACTTTCATTTACATAGCATTAATATGTCCAAAATGTAATGGTGCCCTGAAATTGGGGGCTATGTATAAGTGCTGCAATTTATACATGATGAAACCATAGTGTATAAAAATACTCTTACAGTAAATAAAAGCAGTGAATCTGAACATTAACCACATGTGAATTGTTTGATTACAAATCTGAAATTACGGAGTGAAAAATGCCTGTACTGTAATGCGTGGTTAAAGCCACTTGCTTTTTTGAATATGTTTAAGCTTAATGTAAGCTGGGACGGTAATTATTGTATCTTTACACCCAACAAAACAAAAACTCTCATTTGTGTACGTGGTTTGTGGGTGTCCTGTTGTGATGCTTTTTTGTTGTGTGACATTTCTTGTTTACTGTAAATGGTTATACTCTGTAACAATTTTCAACATATTAACATAAATTTCACAGTTACATGAATTCATATGAATCCAAGAGGGATCAAATGTATTCTATCAGGGTGCATCTAATACTGAAATGTTTGGATGTGCCACGCACCTTAATTTAAGTCCACACATTACTTGACCATTGTAAGCAGGCTTGACTTTCATTTATTTAAGCAAATCCTGAAGGACTGGGAGAACTCCAGTATTAATGAACCAACATGTGTTCTTAACTTTTTTTCACAAGTATTAAGCATTACATACAAGCTGTACATTTTTTTAATCATTAATTTTATTTTATTTTTAGCATCTACAATTAACATGTCGCAAATGCTTGCACATCTTGGTAATAAAATGTAAATGAATGGATTGAATCTGGGCTTATTTTGTTTTTGTTGTGTACTGTGGCATTTTCATATATATATATATATATATATATATATATATATATATATATATATATACTCTCTGTATTTAAACATTTAACACCTTAAAAGGAACGTGCAATACACTGGAGAAAATGAGATACATCTGGAGAAATCAATCATCCAGTTATCATTTGAGCACATCCATGACCCAAGATGCACCATAATTAAGGTTTCAAACATGAAGCATTGTTCTTGCTAGGATAACCATTAACATTTTCACTTGATATTATAAGCTGATTTTTTTTTTATTCTACAAAGGATTAATTCTAATCCAACATCCAGGGACCCTATTATAACTAATTAGACAAAATGCTTAGTGTTGGGAATTGCCAGCATAATTTAAGCATCATATTAATATGCAGTCTCTGGATAGATTTGATTTTTTAATTAGAAGAGACCACATTTGTGGAAGTAAAGTGTTTAAAAATGGACATTTATGAACCATGACTCTGAAACCAGCGCTATCTGATAATTATGAAAAGCAATTTAGAATATTTAACTAATCTCTAAAAGGCTTTGATTTTTTTCTTTTTTTAACAAACACATCAAGTCTCATTGTAGCAATTACTTAAGACACATAAAGCAGCCTACATGTATTCACTCAAAATGAACACTGTGAGGAAAAATGAGGATAGAGGAAGAGGAAAGTAATACATTCTGAAATGTTTTCTCATAACATTTTCAATAGAAGGAGTTTATAACAAACACCGACACTTTCTCCTGGGCTTCTGAATTTTCACAAGACTTGTATTAACCTGACATCATTAATAAGTTGACGTTCATGCTTGTTTTGCATCTTTATAAACTAATAAACAAACAAAACAAAAGTTGACAACATGTACATTGGAAGCTGAGGACCGATTTTGTTTCAACGCTCTAAAGTTTCACAGCTATTTTAAAGCTAATTTCAGCACAGTGTAAAACAACTGTTGGAAAAACATCTTCTGTTAAACATTTAGCTGTGGTTTGATGTTAAAGCACTCAAAGTGGTGTCAAAACACTCTCATTTACTGCTCATTTACTGCTAGGAAACATAGCAGTAATCTTGTCAGTTTTTTGCGGTGTATCCCAATTTGTAACAAAAAAAAAAAACATCAGCTCCTGCACCTGGTGCTTGTACCTACCTTTCAGACCACCAGGAAATTACTGTACAATTTGGAAAGTAATTATATTTGATTAC
The DNA here is from genome assembly GCF_013347855.1 of Anguilla anguilla. Classification (NCBI taxonomy): domain Eukaryota; kingdom Metazoa; phylum Chordata; class Actinopteri; order Anguilliformes; family Anguillidae; genus Anguilla; species Anguilla anguilla. The sequence goes on along the minus strand of NC_049206.1, from coordinate 18,317,801 downwards.
ATGCCAAATAAAACATTAAACATAGGCTAGTCTGAACAGTCAGGAATGACAGCACCAAAGAATAGACTAATAGTATTTAAATTGTAAGTCAGATCTTTATGATACAGAACCCCAGAAAGGCAAAATGAATTTTTAAAATGAATTTATTTACCTTTTTTTGCAGTTGGCCAAACCATAACCTATAGGTAAACGTAATAACTCCTCCATACAAGATAATATCCTGTACGTATGAGATAACTTGTACGTACAAGATATCTCATGCATGCGAGATAAACATGTGTATGACTTTGACTACAAAAAAAGCCCAGAGGATTCAAGGTAAGCTTGTCAAAATACTTGATTTAAACCTATAAACTATGTCCCAGTATCTATCCTAAAAATTTTATGTTAATATATGGAAAGAAGAGACAAGTGGAACTGTTATAAAAATGCTTCTGATGCAGTTTATGGTAATATTATGATATAAACCTAGTGGGGCGAGTTATGTTTACAATGGTCATGACGGAAACACGCCCATAACATATTCACGGGAATGTCTGTTAGCCCTGCGGCTACAAAGTTACCACCAATACCATCAATTTAATTTGCCAGTGTTTTAGTGGTTTGAAAATGTGACTGACCAAAGGACTGCAGGCCATCCTAAGAAAGCCGTTGGGCATCTGGTGTAATTCTGGTCAAAGGAAGTGAGGATGGTAGGAGGCAGATATGTCCGCCGCTTCCTTCTATTATTCTCATCCCTTTCAAATAAATCGGATGAATTTCTTCTCGGAAAACAGAATAAAAAAGTTATTCTGTTCTATTCTATTCTAATGGAATGCTTCATTAGGACAAATCAGCATGACATCATAACAATAACTAACTTAGCCACTTAGCCAGAACACCTGGAAACAACAGAGTGTGCATGTTTGAGCTCTAGGCCACCTCTGAAATTATTCTTCCCATTTGGCTATTAAAAGAACATACAATGTATATTTATCAAAAACCAACATGATAGCATGGAGGGAGGTATCTCTTTTCAAGGAAAAATAGAAAGCCCTGACATTATATGACTTTTTAAATGTCACATTTTTCCTTGCAAAAACAGAAGAAAGAAGGAAACCAGGCTTGAGGCGATAATGATTTTTTTCATGATGCCTTGACTCAAGGTACAACTGAGGTCAGATTGCCATGTCTCCGCACAGTTCAAGCGTTCATTTGGAATCAATGAACATTCACCACGTTGCAAATGACGTTGGTGACCCCCCTACAGAGGGCTGGTTGCTCCACAGGCTATATCAGCACTGCCAGGCCCGACAAGAACCTGGCTTGGGGACTGAGCACAGAAAAATGTGATCCTGTTTTCCAAAGAGAATAAAGACCATATGCAGCCATATGCGAAGAGACCATATGCCACTGTATCAATGTGACATGTAGAGCTCTACATTTTTTGTTCTGCATGAGATAAACTTTATATAAAGTTTTCCCTCAGAAGTTATCCTTTACAGAGCTGATGACACATGAAGTGGCTTGATTGCATTTAATCATAAGTTATTTCTTCTATTTTGTGTATGGATTTTTAAAAATAACTCTTTTTAAACCAATTTCTAACGTTTGCAATAAAAAAAGTCTGCTGTACTTAAATTGCAGTTAAAGTGCTCCTAGAGTGAATAAGAGTTATGAATTTGGCTTTTAAGAAATGTCATTTTACCCTAATGGCTAATATTTTGCATTCACTGAGAACCGTTCCCGGTTTTGCCTCTACTGTCTTTCACTGTCACTGGAAATTCATATCAGTCTTAAGCAATCTTTGCAATACTAGCCATACTACTTTGATGGATATGCTAAATTCACTCTGTACAGTCCTTCCATTGGAAAACTGTTATTCATTCCTATTGCAAAATACTTTTTTATATAGTAAAAGTTCTTTCTGACATGCAGTGGACAACATGTCTGGTTTACTTGGACAATATCATTTGTTTTGACTGGACTTTCCAGGAACATTTATTACATTTAGATGGAGTTCTCTCCAAGTTGCAGCAGGCAAATCTCAAAGTAAAATCATCAAAATGGAATCTCTTGGCTACACAGTTACATTATTTAGGCTATGTTATTTCAGCAGATGGTGTCAGGATTGACCCAGCTAGGGTGGAGGTTGTTCAAGGGTGGTTGATGTCCAAGAAATATACAGAAGTGAGAAGTTGTGTAGGGTTAGTCTCTTATTATAAGTGTTTGGTGAAGGGATTGGCTGAGATTTCTCACCCCTTACATCAGTTGTGTGAGAAGAGAAATAGGCTATGATGGAGTGACGAGTGCCATCAAGTGTTCAATTGGTTGAAGGCTAGTTTAATAATGGCCTCAGTGTTAGCATATCCAGATCCAAATAAAACTTTTATTTTGGATATGGATGCCTGTGATGTTTTTTATTGGGGCCGTCCTCTCTCGAGTGGAAGGTGGGATGGAGCAGGTTATTGCATATACTGGTAAAGCACTAAATAAAAAGAAACACAAGTATGCCACGACCAAGAAACGCTGTTGAGTATGGTCACATTTACTAAATATTATGCACTACCTTTTAAGTAAGGAATTTTTTCTACATACTGATCATAATTTATCGATGTTTGCACAATTTTCAGGTATTAGAAAGACAGCTAGCCAGGTGGTTGGAACAGCTTGCTAACTAGCAGTGTAAGATTGTCCATTGTGCAGGGAAACTGCATTCCAGTGCTGATTCGCTCAGCGTTGTATTCCTAGCTTCTTGCACTTTCAGTAGAGGCCTAGGCTACCTCACCTCTGCTCTTTGCCCAGGATCAGTTTAAGTGGCTGTTGTTCAGGTAGTGGAAGAAGCAGTCTAGCTGGTAGTGTTGGGTCAAGGAGATGAGGGAGACGAGTTGGCTCAGGCACAAATGGACAACCCTGAGATAAAACTTCATTTTCAGCTTAAAAGTTGTGCAGATGGTGATCAGATAGAACTTCCCAAAGATTCCCCACTATGTAAATATGCTTCTGTTTGGAGTCAGCTATAGGTTTAGGGTTCAAGGTTGGTGAAATTTCCCCCAGATACAGCTCCTCAGGTGCAGGTGTTAGACCAGTTACACAACACAGTGACCGGTGGCAATTTACAGTAAGGGTACAAAGATTACAGGGAAAAGTTAAAAATTGGATTTTATTGGCAAGGGTGGTTCAGGTATGTGAGACAGTGCAATAGAGTCTGTGGACTGTGCATCACACAAAACCCAGGGGAGACCACCATCTCCTCCTTCTATAGCACTGATGATCACTTTGTTGAGCTTAAGTCTTCGGTTGCCCTTGGTGCAGGGATGGAGTCTTCAGCTGTTGTTGCTTACCTCCAAAGTCCAGGGGGCTGGTAACAGATCCCCCCGGAGTGGGTGGCCTGTCTGGAGGTCCACCTCAACAGGGACCACATCCACCCCAAGCCTGGAGATCACCTGCATGGTTCTGGGACTACTAGAGGGCATCATAATGACACGAGGACAAGTTTTTTTTCCATGAGGGGGGGTTAAATGTAGTGAATGGCTGCACCATCACTGATTGCTAATTGTGTGCACCTGCTAGCTCGCTGGTTATATGCTGTTGGGACTATGGGAATTAAAGTCAGAGCTGGGAGCAGTCGGGTAAGTGAGCAGAGGAGTTGAGGCGCTGGTTATATTTGTATAACCTACTCGTTATGGGAAGTGTACTCTTCCCAGGGGGAAGGCGCCATTTGTGGCTGTCTAGGACCACCAATGGCAAAGAGATACTGAGAAATAGCGGTGGGATTGAGTAAGGTAGTCGGGGCTTATTGTCATAGCAGTGCTGTCCACTTCCCTGTTCATTGGTTTGGAGTGATTGGCCCACTGCCACAGTCCCCACAGTGTTTCTGCATCGGACTGACAATTTTCCCCCAAGCCTGGGCTCACACGCTCTACAAGCCACATCAACTGGTGCAGCACCAAGCATAGACCCCGAGGAGGGTCTGAAAGATCGGCGAGTTATGTGCTTCTTAATTCCTGATTTAGATAAATGTCCTGTCCTAGTCTGTGTCTCTTGTTAGTCTAGCGGGGGTGGGAAGGTTATCGAGGGAATTGGCTTGGCTACCAGGTGCAGATCACTCGTAAGAACATAATACTTTGCTGTGTGCGTGTAGGACACTCCCTAACCTTTGGGCCTTGCTATTTGTGTTAATCCTACATGCTATACCTTTTGGAGGATGTGATAATTCACGCATATTTAAGATTGGTTGTCCTCCTATTTACCTTGCTTTGTGTGAAATTGTATGCATGCTTTAAACATTGCTGTGGTCACTCAGTTATCCATAGGTGCCACAGGCCAGGCTCAGTCTTCCTATTAGATTCTCCGGCCTGGTGTGTCATCTTATGAATTTACAATATTGCTCTAAATAAAGTTTAAGTTTTCCTATCACATCATTGCTGTCTGGTTGTTCTCAGGTGACCTACTCTAGACTCTACATTGAAAAGGGTTTATTGATCTATCACAGAGTCAGTGGATACGTGGCGTTAAATTCCAATACTTCTTATCACACAGATTTTGTCCAATCTGGGACGAGATCTACCCTTTCCGGTTTGTGAAATGTTTATTTATTTATGTTCTGGGTGTTGGGTTTTCATATTCATTCATTTGTCTCAACATGTTTTGTTTTACTGTTCGCTGTCCCGTTTGCTAAGTTGTGAGTGTGTTTCATGAAATTTTGGGGTTTTTATTTAGCTGTTAATGTGTTTTGTGGCATGTTCTGCTTTTGGGTTTGTTATTTTGTTTTGTGAAATGTGGTGTTTTCTGCGTTATAATTGTGCTTTGTGAAATTATATTGCGGTTTCAGATTTGTTATAGAGTTCTGCTAAATTATGTGGGGGTTTTAGATTTATTATGTTTTACTAAATTATATTACAGTTTCAGATTTGGTATTTTGTTTTGTGTGATGTTGTGTTTCTAAGTTGTTGTCATGTTTTATGAGATGTTAATATGTTTGTGTTTTATGAATTGTTAATTTGTCTGAATGCCACTCTGAAGAGACATAAAATCAGAAGGATAATTCATGAATGAAGTCAGCACTTTCTGACATATTTGTGGGAAATAAGGACTGCTGGTTTTTTACCTCCAGCACCCCCGATTGACAGCTCACGAAAAGAATCAGTAAGGGGCTTCTAAATTGCCTGAGGTACATTATTTTCCTCAACACCCATTAGGTCAGTATGTCTTGAACATGCTTTTGCCTGGGCTCAACTGACAGAGACATGGAGACTGGCCTGTAGCTCAGTCTCTCATATACTTCAACTTTGTGGCCATCAGTTGGATCGGAGTACGGTATTTTTCACCCTGGGACTCAAAGCCCATATTCTCTAAGGGAAAATAAAAGATATAGCAGACATAACATGGTTATCAGAAGGGTCATTTTTTCCAGCTTCTGATTGGTGGAGAGGGATGAAAACCAGCAGTACTGTCCCCTGAGGGGTAGATTTCAGCAGCCCTGCTGTATATGGTGAACATGAACACACAGAACATTTGGGATTGTGATATTGAAATATGTAAAGGAAGATCTGCTGGTTATTAGCACAGATTATATATATCCTATGGATAAACCCACTCAGGGCTTTCCAACTACATATGCCATTTCTTACTATTATAAATGTCAGGGTGCTTTCATTAAATTACACAATTACAGGCATAAAGTTAAATCCAGTTAATAATTAACTTTCGATAACAACTGAACAAATATTTTGTATAATTATATTTTTATTATTTCAGTGCTTTTGTTCTCATCCCAGAGATGCCAGCACAAAATTCCCTGATGGAGAAAAACGGATTTCTCTTTGTCTCTCACTAACACCTGGGAATTGCAAATCTACAGAAATAACTCCCTGTTCGGTACTGCAGTGAACTAATACTGCAATACGCAACCATCCATTATAATTAACATTGCTGCTGCTTTTAATATAGACATATTGCACCTACTGGGTTGCGCAGACGTAGATCTGAATTACATTATATTATCCTCTGTTTGGAATATTATAATGTGCAGTCTTCTTTTGTCATGAAGCAATAGGTGCATTGTCTTAATACTGGAAATATATCTTTAACATAAGATATAATAAATGTAATAAATACAAATAACAAAACAAATATTGTGTTATTGTATTATTCTTGCACTATTAAGTAGCAAGTTATATTCTAGTCCTACATGAATGTGCAATTTAAAGATGCAATTCCCTTTATGTTTTAACCACGTTACCTTAGCAAGAACAGTAGTGTTGGACTAACTGATATACAATCCCCTTAATCCCCTGGCCCCAACAGTGATACCCCATTCAACCACTTCATGCAACACCAAACACTGTCCAACACGGTTGTTAATTTCACACCTAATAAAATGTAGTGAAAAGCACTGTTGAGATCTACAGAAACACTGAAACAGAACAAACAAATACGACATTACTTAAAGGTGCAGTATGTAAGCTTGGAGAAATGAGCAAGAGAGAGCTGGATTTAGAGAAAAAAAAAGTTCCACCACCTCAGCTCTCCCACTGAAGTCCCTTCCTCCAAACATATGCACATGTACTTCCTGATGTCAGAGTACAGGAGATAGAGGACATTATGTGACCTGCTGTATCATAACCAGTCAGAAGTTACTATGGCCATTTTCATAAAAATTGATGTTAACATCAAACATGTTTCATGGTGTTCAATGTTTAGGGTTCCATCTGATGGTAAAATAACAATATATTGGCTTTTGAATGTAAGATGAAAGCACCAAAGTTTTACATCATTTGGAAACTAGCTAACTTTAGCCAGTTTGTTGTCACCAGTCACACAATCACATCAGCTGCTTCCGTGGCTACAAACTAATGAGTTTCATCTGATTTTACTCAAAAAATATCTTGGCTTTCATTATCTGTATGTCTCAATGTGAAATTCAGTGTAAAATACGTTTTTTTTTCTTTAGATTTTTCCATTTATTGAAATCTGTCGGCATGCAAAGGAAATTTACCTGAATATTAACAAAATTGTTTTACACCAAACTTACATGTTGCACCTTTAATATTTTGCTGCATGTTAAAAACCAAATATGAACATTTTTAATGAACATAGTCTAGCCCCAGGTTAATGTATTACAAATAATGACAAGAAAAAAAAAACAGTATTTGATTTTTTTTTTTTTTTTTTTTGCATAAATATTAAAGGAGCCACCGGTTGGATAAATCACAGTAAGGACAGACATTGTGAAATGTCTGAATTCAAACACTTCAAATGGAACCATGAAATCAACCATTCAAAACCAAGAAAGTGCACTGCCATTTCTTTGCAATTCAGTGTATTATAAATGAGCTGATACTGAAATGCCAGATGGGAGCACTATGCTGACCGAAGTCTAATATAAACAGCTGATGTATTTACAGTTAGAATGGCAATGCAATTAACATCAAGATTTGACACCAATGGTCAGCTTTTGATATTGAGCTAAATGACATGGAAAATAATAGCATGTGACCACACTGACTAATAACAATTACTAGTTTCAAGTCCATATGGCTGCTTTGTGGTTACCATGAAAATTACACAGATACACTGAATTCATCTGAGGTATGTGCGATTTCGGAGCTTCTGATGCCGAAACACAAAGGTCAGTTCACCTACTAGCATGAGAATACAAGCATTAATTATCATCACGTAATTACTAATGGCATGCTTTTCACAGTCTAAAGGAATGCCATATTTACATTCCCTGAATGGAAACCCAGACATTGGTAAGACAAGGTAATTCAACCGTGGAATTGAACTCTTCATAACTATTTGGGCATTCACACTGCTAAACCCTTGAAAGCTTCCCAGGTAAATAAAAGGACATATTTCACACAGTGATCCCCTTGTTGTATTAGCGACTGCGGCTATACCATTTCTTGTAGGCAATTTCTGACGGGCAGACTGAAATGTGTGGTGGGGCTGTGTTTCTTAGTAACATGCACAATGATAAAAGTTATGAGTATCAATCATAATACTCAATAATAATAATTGCCTTTTCATTTTAGTGGTACAATGTCTCACCATAACATTGAATTGAGCAGGAACATAAAGTGTTTTTTAGACAGAGAAGAATTTGTTTAAATCAAGTTGTACCTGTATATCTTACCCAGTTGTATCTTACCACTGCATCATCCTCAGTGAATTTGGAGGGCACAGATGAACACGCTGTTACTCCTCCACAGCTTTTACTCCAACCATCTCTTCTTTTCTCTTTGCAGTCCATCGGCTGAGCTGCACAGTGGGAGTGCAGTTCCGCGCGCGTGTGACGTGGGGGGAACGCAGGGACCTGAATGACTGGAGCAGGCTCTGGTGCATCATGAGGTGTGGAAAGGCCTGCTGTCTGAAACCTGTGTGACTATATGGCCAGATATGTGCTGCACTGCTGGACTGGTGCCCACAGTCACACGGGGAGCAGTATGGATTCATACCGAACAATGGGGTCCTCACACCAGTACCTTTTGTGTTTAGCTAGATATGCTTCCTCACAGTCATATATTGAGCTTTTACTCTTTCTTTTTCTTAAACTTTGACTAATGAAAAACATATTTCTAATCATTACACATTTTTCAATGTGTACACCACTTATTATATTATTCAAATAATTACTATGTATTTTTGAAATCTCTATTAGGTAGATTGATACTTTATTAATCTTCAGAAGTTCATTTGGTAAAGAGTGGAGCTGTTAAAAATATTCTTGTTTCTACAGGTTTCACATTTGCATCCACATTCAGCTACAGTAGCTATAACTGGAGAGGACACAAACTGATTTGAAATTACAAACCATAGCTTGTTTGAACCGTTCGAACAGTAACTACTTAGTAAGCTAGCCATATAATATGCGTTTTACAAAATAATAGCCTGATGACGGGTGAACAGATAACCGGGAGGGAGGTGCCAAAACAATGTGGGCAGTACAATTTAACTTAAAGGTATAAGTAAAACTTGCATAAACTATTTTATGTGGGTACAGACTTTTTTAGGCGTGAAAAGCATGTTCATATTTAGAGAAGTTCATTGATTATGAGTGCAATGTCTGCACTTAACATTTGAATAACCCGTAATTATTAAACCCTTCGTGCAAGCCCCCTAGTGGCCTGGCGTCTGCATAAAGGGGTTAATGCATTTTAATCCTGGGTTAAAATGAATCTTTTCTAGAAATTCCAGAGAACAGAGATGTAATATGTGTGTACAAGAAATACAGGAAATAGCCTGTCTATTTAATAGTGCATCAGGATTACAATACACAATTTTTTTGTATCCAGTGGCCTCTTTTTTTCCTTTTTAAGCACATTTCATATTTTATTTAAATTACAGAAAAAAAAGCCACTTGATTTAATTAAATATCAAAAAATAGCCTGACATTTTATTACCAGGGAATACATTTCTGCCGTGAGGCATTGATTTATTCAAATAATAACAAAAAGAACCAGGGATCAAATTCATCATGTTTTCCTTCTCCTGCAAAGCCCCACTTACAACCCAGTATTGACCTTCTCCTCTCATGTGGAAAATGTACACCAAGAAACAAATCAATTTCGGACCCTCATCTTAAGGCGACCCTAATAATGTTTGACAGAGTCCAATCCACTGTTATCAAAATGCTTAAATACAAGTGGTAGGAAAACCTGCCCGCAGTAAACCAATGGCTGCATGTGCACCTCCAGCACACATAACACACGCTGTACTCACACATTCAAAAGGTAGCCATTTTCCTCTCCAGCACTATGGAGGAAATCTATTATTAATATCATCATTAATATTTGCCAGGTATAGATGTTGGCTGTGGCTGAGCTGAGGTAAATCTCAGGATGGTACAATAAAAAATATTTTCGAATGCAGTGGAAAGAGGGAATTACATCATGAAGTCCATTATGTCTCTGTGTGCATGGGCTTTATTGTTAATGTACTGGCAGACAATAGTGTTACATTTTGAAAATTTGTGTTAACATCGGCACTTTGGAGATTGCTGAAATGAAGGACATATGCTAGAAAATGCAAAAAAAGAAAATGTAAAAGTTGTTTTAATGTTTCACTTAAATGTATGTGTTAGGTACACATCTTTCTAGTAATGGTTAGTCTTGTTAGCCACCTGCTTCCTCAGTGGTTCAACTGATATCACTGGGACTGCTATTTTATGCATTACCATATTAATACATGCATACACTACATTGGCACTGTTGTGTCTGTAAATGGATGCTCCACTGAAAAAAATGTTGTTGCTTCTTATCTCGTAACCACCTCTTTCATTTGGGGAATACCATGTTTTCATCCAGAATCTAAATACATCTCTGGGAGTGCTTTACCTACCTTGGCAAAACTCCCCTGGCTTATTTTATTATTATGGTGATTTAACAAAATTGAGATTTCCTGGCAGTAAAAAATATGCTTCAAGCCAATGCCATCAGTAATAGTGTCTGGACATGAGTTGTGGGGATGAAAGGCTGATAGCATGAGCTATGGCAAGGATGACTTGTTGACCCAATGTTTACACAAATAAAATGATTTAAGAAATGATTTAATTATGTGAAAATCTTATGTAGATATGTAAATGACGCACATCTAACAAAGTCAGCATTTACTTGAAGTCTAGCAGCACAGTTCCAAATACAGTAGTGTTTGAGATACACATACATCGCGATCAGATATCGATGTGTACTAGAGCCTTCGCATGTGTTCAAACGGGCAGTGAAGTGATTGCTTTATGGATAATGTAATCAATAACTGACAAGAATTTGTTAATGATGATAATAAAAGCACACACACGCACACACACACACACACACACACACACACGCACAGTCACACACGCACACACACACACACACAGCATCCTAAAATATTCTACAAAGACAGTAAGCAACTTCATGTATTAAGATTTTCAATCAATAATACATGAAGTGAGCTTACTTGCAACAGAAAATGGGCTGAATTGGTACACTGGGTACCTATTAAGCCCTGTCTGAAGTTTTCCAGTCCTTATCTCAAATATTAAAATGTGTAGAAGTCATGAAACTTCAAATGAGAGGTTAAAATAAACGTAAATGTTTTACAAAAGTTTGACTGAAAAAAAAAAAACTGGCAGCATATGTAAAAATTGTATAAACCAAGACTTAGGTGGCTTAATAGGTGTATACAGATCTCTTCTAAATGGAAAAGGCATGGATTCAATTGTATTATCTTGCAAAGATAAATGAAAGACGGAAAAAGGCATTCTTAAGGTCAGACAAGTACTAATTGGTGCTCCTAGTAATAAACTTCAGAGCTTGCATGAATAATGCATTCCTGTTACAACCCATACATCCCTGCCTACATAATGACAAAAGAACTGTACATTTAACTACAATGAATGATATTAATGTACCATCAGTTTCTTGTCAGCTATGTCAATGTTATGCATCTTGGCCAGGAAGATCAATATTGTGTAAGACGGAGAGCATCTATCTTTATGATCCAATCGATGCCTCATATAAAGCTCCTTTGCAATTCTTAAACAACCTTGTTAAAATGAGTGTTTACCTGATGTCAGTATAGCTAGACAACAAATGGATGCGAATTTGACTGTATAAAATGTCTCACACCATACCATGTAAGATATAGCAGAAGTTGTATACTTATTATGCATTGTGCGATCATAGAAACAGTTTCATTTCTTTGGCACAAAGAAAAGCAAAAAGGTTATAAATGTGGTGTTAATCATTGACATTAGAGCTGAGGGATGTGGGGTTTACACATTTGTTTGGCTGAAGCCACTTTTAAGCATGATACTTTACCTTAAATGCTCTTTTAAACCTCACCCTTAAACACTGTTCGCTGTGTGTATTGGATCAAAAAAATGTGTAAGCACTGAAAGTCTCAGGGTTGTTTACTCAATAATAGTGCTGGCTACGTTTTCCAGATATGAAAAATTCTCTCTCAGCTTGCAAGAATTCTGTTTTGTCCAAAGCCTTCCTTGTTCCCTGACCTTTTCTTTTTTCAATAAGAAAAGGGCCACTTGAGGGATTCACAAACACGATTTAAAGAGAACCCCGTCTGTGAATTTACAGTCATTCAAGGAAGGGCCTTGCATCGATGTTTACCAACCTCAGAAATGTGAACAGATGAGTGACAAATGTTACATTTCACAATGTCAAAGTGCCTGAACTCACATTTGTCATTAAAAATATATAGTAGGAAAACCTCTAAATGCAAGGTTTAGTGCATATGTTAGCACCATACTTAAGTATGCTGTGTAAAAATTAAATAAAAAGAAATAAATCTGGCATAAACATTTGTATGAGAACCTTATTGTTGAAAAGGTGTACGTTGCTCTCCTGACTTTTTTATTTTTTCAGAAACAGATAAAATGTTGTACACATTAATGTATCTACAAGCAAACCAGGAGGGCTTGCCTTTTGCTTGTCTAATCAATAGATGCACCGCACTGTGAAATAAATTACCCTGACCTTCCTTATCTCTTAAAATACAAGCAGAACTAAAATCCAGTTAAAAACTCATGGGACTCCTGTATGCAAAAAAGAATATTGTGTAAGATTTAACACTTTCCTGTCCGTAAAGCTGACTTCTTTATTAGAGAAATTCCATTTAGTGTTGTAAGCTGAATGGTTACACATGAAGATTGAATGGTTAAACATGATCTGGCAATTCTCTGGCTTATGCTCAGTAACCTCACAAAATCAATAAAGGAATTTCCACATATTGATTTGGCAGCAGTAATATAAAGCAACAGCTTTTTGGGTCAGCAATATTAAATATAGAATCAGAATATCATTCAGTTTCTATATAATTTAATACAGTGCAGACTAGTTTCACTGAAAAATGACACAACCCCTGGAGAATGAGTACTTAAACAGGGCTACATTTCCATATCAGAGTGAGAGAAAAACAGGTGTAGAACAGAACACAGGTTACAATACTTGTTTTATCTTTATAGAAAAAAAAATGATGAAACTACGGCTTATTTCACAAGTCGTGGTGTAGTATCAACTGTTCTCACTACATTTCTTTGTATGTAAATAAATATCAGTGCATTCAGCATCGGTGAAATAAAAAACCTTCCTCCACAATCGCTTTAGTTGAACATGTATAGTATTGCTGTATCATGTCTTTCATGGTACAGTTCAAAATATTTCATTCACACATGCAATACAAAACCCAAGTAGACATGCATGGATCCTGATTTATTTTTTGTTTTCACAAATCAAGGCAAAGTAAGAGTTTTCACATTTACGGTTTATTTGTTTGTAAATGACCTGATTCAAATTTGAGACAAAACAAAGGAACTCTGAACTGGGCGGAACTGAAAAAAAATCTAAAATATATAAACATTGTTATCGCAATCGGAACCCTCCAAAAATAGGTAAAAATAGATAAAATACCAACAGGACCACTGAGGCACAAAACAAGGGCACGCCAAACTAGAATTAACACACTCAGTTCTCTGGAAGCTAAAGGACACTGTCAATTCCACAGCACCTATGAATCAGTGACCTGACTTTCGCAGTCTTTCAAAGTTATGGCAAAATTTTCCTGTTAATCAGAAACCCCCCCGCGTTAGCTCTGCATCCATGCAGCATCCAAGAACACAAATAAATCATAATTAAATCATGTGCATCATAAATTAGCCACATTCAGAACATAGAGGGAGCACAAGGGTTTATTCTAAAAGGGATAATTGAACCAGGAACAGGATGGGAGGGTTTCTGATTAAAATGTTCTGATGAAAAAAATCACCCTAATTGACCAGACTCACCCTCATGTTTGATGGTGGTGCCAACAGACAGGAAAAAGGACTATGGAAAAAGTTACTGCCATTGCTGCATCTGTGTACAGTGTTTTGTAGCACAGGGATTGAGAAAAATGTAGACAGCTAGCTATCAAGCATTCCTTTGTTCCTTTTGTTATATGCAGAAAGCTTGCAAACCTCAGGGAATTTGTGGAACATGAAGAAGGTAGCGTAAAAAAGTTGAGAACTTTCAGCTCATGTCGGAGCAGCTCTTTCTATACTCCTTACATTCATCTATGTCATGTAGCACTGAATAGCCCCCATTTAAAACCATTATTTCTGTTATATACACTGCATTTCCAAAAGTATGTGGACACACTTTATAAAGAGTTGTTTTGGCTACACCCATTGCTAACAGCTGCATAAAATAAAGCATACAGCCATGAAATCTCCATTGACAAACATTGGCAATAGAATGGGTTGTACTGAAGAGGTCAGTGACTTTCAACGTGGCACTGTGATAGGATTCCACCTTTCCAACAAGTTAGTTCATCAAATTTCTGCCCTGCTAGAGCTGCCACAGTCAACTGTAAGTTCTGCTATTGTGAAGTGGAAACACATAGGAGCAACAACATCTCAGCCACAAAGCAGTAGGCCACACAAGCTCACAGAATGGGACCACCGAGTGCTGAAGTGTGTAGCGCATAAAAATCATCTGTCCTCATTTGCAACACTCACTACCGAGTTCCAAACTACCTCTCTGGAAACAAAATCTGTGCAACTGTTCCTCAAGAGCTTCATGAAATTGGTTTCCATGGCCGAGTAGCCGTACACAAGCCTAAGATCACCGTGTGCAATGGTAAGCGTTGGCTGGAGTGGTGTAAAGCACACCACCATTGGACTCTGTTTGCTGGAGTGATAAATCACGCTTCACTGTCTGGCAGTCTGACAGACAAATCTGGATTTGGTGCATAGTGCCATGCATATTGCACACTGTACTGGCCAGAATAGTGCTGTAAAGTTTGGTGGAGGAGGAGTAATGGTCTGGTGCTGTTTTTATGATTTGGTCTAAGTCCCTTAGTTCCAGTAAGGGAAATATTAATATCACAGCATACAATGACATTCTAAAGAATTGTGCGCTTCCAGCTTTGTGGCAAGCCCCTTTCCTGTTTTAGCATGACAAAGTCCCCACGCACAAAGCAAGGTCCTTAAAGAAATGGTTTGCTGACTTTGGTGGGGAATTGAAGTGCTGATTGCGAGATCTTTGTGCATTTAAAAAGCTGTGAACAACAAGAAAGGTTTCTTACATCGAGAAAATCAACAAAAAACATTATCAGGAATAAAAATAACAAACAAAAAAATTTATTCATAACTTTTTATTACATTTTTTTTGTATTTAGCAGACACACTTATCAACGACTTGCACAACTTCTTTACATACACTCAGTTTATTCAGTTGGACAATTACAGAAGCAATTTGCACAAGGCTACAACAACAGTGCTCCACCTAGAAATCAAACAGACAACCTCGGAGTCTAGTTCCCTAACCATTATAGTACACTGCCCTCTTTACACATGTTGTTTGGAAAGGTAGACTTCCTGATTGCTGAAGTTGTTTTGATTGATAAAGCCAATTGCTAAACTTTTGCATACCACCAAAGACACAAGTTTAAGGACAAAGGTATAAGGAGCCAAGGCTAAGGACAATTGTTCTCTTATTCCAGCCCACGATCATGGTATTATTCAGTAACTGCAGTGTACTTACATTCTCAGATTAGTATCATGTTCATTTTCTGTGTTCTGCCCATAGATTGGAGAAAAATATGGACTAAGTGATTGCGACTTCTCCCACTGACTTTCCATGGGCCTATGAGAAGCACTTTGTAGACTTGGAAGTGCAGTTTTCATGCCACCGTGTTGTATAAATTGGAGCCTGAAATTGCAAAGTAGGGAAAAGTGAGGATCCTTATATGGTCATGGCTGAGTCTGGGTTGTCCTTAAGCAGGCAAGCGATGCGCAGTGACACGGCAGTGAGGCAGGCTGTCCCTGATTTGTCCATAAAATACAAAAATTTGGTCCAAATAGCACTATAACTTTAGATGAAAAAAAGACATTAGACAAAAACTGAAACAGCTATTGCAACTACGTGTTGTTGTTGGAAAAAAATTATCAACTTTCTATTTTGACCTTATCAGTACCATGGTCTTAGATTGAAAGGGGTGGCTGAAAACCTATACCTTAGCCAACCGCACTGGCGATAGTGAGCATCGTCTCTCCAGCAGACCAGGATGTGAGCTTCAAAAGCAAAGCCTGGTTTTGGCCACTTGGTTCAGCCCTGTTTCAGAATTTTAAAGTACAGGTTAAAGCTGATCACGATGTCCAGGTAATGTGAAGTAAAAAATACATTTTAAAAATTCAGAGGAATATGATCTGCCAGCCACCTTGTGTTTTCTCAATGGAGTCAAATCAAAAAGCGGCTTTGCATTCAAAATACGCCTACCTTGAAAAGATTATAGAACCCCACATAATGAAAGCTAGGGCCAGTCATCCTTAGCTCAAGACTACAAAATGCATAGTAGCTCTTCAAATATACTGCATGGAACACAATGTGTACTGTACATTATTTTCAAGGGAAAATATGTGAAATGATTTTGTTATATATTGATGGAGACAACCAGTTTTCTTGTTAACTAAAATGAATTCAGACAGCGCATACATATACCAATTTATTTTGGTTTGTGTGGTTTAATGTATGGCCTTGCCAATGATGTAAAAAAAGAATGGTTAGAATCACAGGCATTATGTAAATCGAGTAATTGTTCCTCCAAAATGTGTTGCCTATATTACCATTTCACTATTACTGACCAGCTTCCTCTCAGAGGTCTGACTGCTGTACTGACTGCTGGATAGGACCCGGTCAAGCTTGAAGGCCTGCCACAAAAGCCATAGGCTACCTCTTTGTGTAAATGTAGCATTAATCTGATGAACACTGATGGCCATCCTGGAGGATTTTAATGACTCTGCGTGCACACAAAGGTACATATTTAGCGTTTTCTGAAACCCAGGGATATTAAAATTGGACTTCTCACAGAACGACAATAATTGGCGGGTTTAATTGCTCCGGAGATGACGATTATTATGACATTTCGAAAGGTACTTCTGTGTCACTACATCTTTGGCTCATCGTAGATGCCAAGGTCACTTCGCCGGTTGTCATTACTACCTGAATAAAAATGCTAATGAGCGGCTTCTCTGTCCCTTCTGTTTTCTCAATAGAAGTCCAATTAAATCTCCTTGCTTCTTAAATAAAGACCATCTTATCTCTTTTGAGCAGTAGTGTTGGGCAGTCGACACACTCAGTGCATGCATTTCCAAGCCTAAAGGATCGTAGTGTAAAAACAGGCCAAGTAATGTTTTGTTTCTACATTGTTATCAAATCATCTGTGACGTAGCACTGAAACAGATCTGGATAATTTTCAGTGGTCACCTATGAAATTTCCTGTCCTCCCCACCTTGCTTGAGAATTTCCTCTTCATTGACCGATGTGATATATACAACAAGCTCCATAATGTTTGGGACAAACACTTAAAAAAAAATTGGCTCTGCTACTCCACAATATTATATTTGTAATATTTATGGTTTGCTGGGACCACACGCACTCAAATCCGTAACATTCCATGCAGTTGTCATGTAGCTGCTCTGCTCAGTTTATTCAAAGTCTCAGTTTCAGTGAAAACCTGAAAAATATGTTGGTGATGTTATCGCCAAGGATTTCTAATCATTTCTATAATTACAGCATCCACAATTATTCATCCCCACCCCAAAGGTTTTATCAACTTCACCAGACGATTGCAGTGAATTAATTTCATGTGATTATGTGTGCTGTCATTGGGAAACTTGATCAAAGCGCTGGTCATTCAGTCGCTGAACAGCATGCCAGAGTGGGCAGTGATACGTTAGCACCTGGGTAAATGCACCTGTTGTCTATTGTGAAGAAAATGACACAAACTGCCTGCATTGGCCGCCAATGTGCTCTTAACTTTGATTATGTGCATTTTCTTTATCACACCTACTCCTATAAATGTCCACTGTTGTTTCCATGTTCATTTGTATGTTGATTATATATTTTTTTATATGTGTTATTTTGAAGATCCTCATTGTAGCCTACCACACAGTTTTCCCAGAACAATAGAAGGGTAAATAAATAAAATGCAATATTTTCAAATATATAGTCACACACAAACACATCCTCAGAGCAAAAGGAAGGCCCTTGCAGTAACAGTCCTGTGGCTGGCTATCTCTCTCTCTCTCTCTCTCTTCTTTCCCTCTCTCCATCTCTCTCTCTCACTCTCCAGGAATCACAAAGGGAACAGAACAACATAACAACAAAAATGTTATAAATAGAAATCTGAAAGCAGAAGTATTTCAGGGGTTTGCCATCACCTACTGCACAAAAAACAAAAAAGACAAAACAAAAAAGCCCCAAAAGTTTATTCGTTCGTTTCACAAAAGAGAACGTGAGGCATAGCCTGTACGATTGACTAACTAATTTGTGCTTACTGAATCATATGTGACAGGAATGCCCTTATGTCTGACAAAACTGTGTTTGTCAGGCAGCTCTTTGAATGTTAAGAGTTGCGAAGACCTGGATCATCACTCACATGTTAGCAAACGCTTCATATCTGAAGTGAGCAAATGATGAATGAGGCGTCATTTGGGAGTTAACTGCATTTAACCTGTGCTTAAATGTGAGGGGCTAGGTGGGTGGTTGACTGAGCACATAATACACATTCAGTATGGAGTGTACTTGCAGTGCATTACAGGGGATTATATTTCTGTTGTACAACAAATCAAACTGAATTGCTGTGTACAATTTTAAAGCAGTCAGCCCTGCCTAATATCACTCATGGCGGTTGGAAAAAAAAAAATCAGGGCCAGATAAGTGACTCATCCACTACAAATTTCACAAAAGAACAAACAGAAGCATTACCTGAATGTTACCACAGTGCGCAAACATGAATTATAAAATGAATTGCTTCATTCCTGGATGCTGTGTGGCTGAGATCACGTTCTACAGTGATTGCAAATTTGATACAGTTGCAGTTAATCAAACTGCCTGTCCGTAAACAGTATCTCTCTCTGCACAATCTATTACAAATAATATCACAAAATAAATAATATTGTATTATCAATGAATTTCTTCTACATGCTGTAACGGTTTTATAAAAGCAATACAGCACTCGAGGCCATGCTGTATCATGAATAGTATCATGACACTCTGATTCGTGCCATGCCTAACAACACCCCCGTAGCTGTGACTGCATTCACGATACAGCACGGCCTCTCATGCCGTATTTGCTCAAACAGAAACCATCATATCGTCCGGCCATTTTGATAAATTCATTAAAAAAGGAACCTCAAGAAAAACATGCACGAAAGAGAAAAAAGCAGGTCTTCATTCCCTTGGGAAGGGCATTGGTATAAGTCCAAGCCACAGAACACCTGTCTGAGTTATAGGTCAGTGAAAGCCCATGTGAATAAACATGCAGTGCTCACCTGTCTCACAGCGATGGATGTGGCTACTCTTCTGGGTGGTGACTGACCAATAGTTAAAAAGAAACAGATCAAAATGGGACCTTAAATCTTTCAGCTTTAAACCTGTTGAAAAATGGGCAGCACTCAAAAGCAGTTCACGCAGTAGCCCTAATGAAGATAATGGGCAAGCTCTAATGTGTTTGCATGTGAAGCCATCGCTGTTCAAGGCACTGAAGCCCAGTTCAGCCTATGAACAGTGCGAAGCAGTCAAACAGAAGGAGCAGCCTTGCTCTCTCCCCCATATCGGCATCATTTCAGTGTGTTTAAGACTCGTAGCCCATGCCTTCTTCTGGTGGGTGCTTCCACATAATTTTTACACCATGATAATGGCTGCAGAACTTTCCACACTATGTTTGTGAAAATGAAAGCAAACAACAATTGCATTAAATGAAAGCAAACAACAATTGCATTAAACTGTGTGACAAAGTTAAGGACAAATGTTGAATTCAACCAGTCAGGTCTCTTCAGGTGATGAAACTATTAAAATTACATTTTATCAACAGAGCCCTGGACGGTCAGTTAAATTTAGTTTTATTTTATTTTTTCTTTTATTAAGTCAAAGATACATCATCCATGACCCCATCACTTCAAAATAAAGCAGCTGAGCGATGTTGTTCTGAAATGAGAAATGCACTGCACCGTTACATATTCGATTCCCAAAATATGGTGTTAGTCAGGTTTGAGTATTTTTTAACAGTTTTCAAATATGTTTAAATGTTTTAAAAATGGGGAAAAGAATGCAGACAGCCAGAAAGCCAGGTATAGTTGAAAACTATTTTCTTTAGCAAATTAATCACTTTATCTCCTATGCATCTCACTTCAGGGAAGAGCATGTAGATTTGAACAGGATTTAAATGAACATGAATAATTCATCTCACTATTCAACTGACAATGCAAATTTTGCATACAACTCGTCGCACTTGGGAGGAGAACAAATGCATAAGAATTTAAGATTGTTTGGTGACAAAAAAAAGACCATTTACAAAATATTGCCTCATTATTTTGTCCTGTTAGGAGAAGATCCAGAACAGTGTTAAGTTTTGTCCCGAACACCCCAAGGATCCCAGCTAATACTACAAGATATGGCAGGCTATTTCATACATTAACAACTCTGTGAAAATGTGAAGAAAAAAATGCATTTCACAATACCAGTTGCCCAGGAAATTGTTCAGTTAAAAGGCAATATCTTCACCAACAGTACAGTATTTTTTTTTTCAAAGTTTGAAAGCAAAGAAGATTTGAATCAAATAACAAATCTAACATGTATTCCCTTTATACTTTTTCAGTATAACACAAAATATTACCAAAATTGGCTAACAAGCTGGCATATTGCCTTGCTAATTTTGGCTATAAAAAGTACATGGGAGATAGCAGCACCCATTATCCTGTGCATGCATGGGTGAAATCAGGTAGCTAACACTGTATGATTGAAAATTGAAACTGAAAAGAATGGTAGCAATGTAGGAACCTATATTTTGAATAGTTGGTTAAGTTAAGTAATTTAGTTTGCCTGCCAAGTATTTTAAAATACGGTTGCTAGCTCTCAAACAGATGTTCACTCCATCAGATCACAAAATAACATTTCCCCTGATGCTGACCAAATGTTCTGCTTTAATCTGATTGCTGGGCTTGTTTTGTTTACCATCAAAACCAAAATGTGTGCAACTTAAAATTTGCTTGTCACTGCCAGTCAATGTTGTTGCTCTAGCTGTGGGTGGTAAGAGATACCATATTCTATCGTATGATTTCTTTGCATGTATAACAAGTTAATATGGGCTATGGATCTGTTTTTCAGCTGATTTTACACAGGATAATAAGGTACAAATGTTTTCATGAATCAATAAAGACATACCTCAATTTGAAACTGAAATGAATGTCACAATCAATAATAGCTGCTTTTTCAGAATACAGAACACTTATTTTATTTATTTTCTTGTGCAATTTTTTGCTTACTCAAACATCTAAGATGCATTTTATAAGTCTAACAATAAACTGATTTGAACATTAATTATAAAATAACATGATACATGATACTTGAGAATTACTCATAAAACTGCAAATATACTCTGCCTGAAATTTTTTGATTGAAGTGACTGGTAACCATGTTCACTGTGTGACCTGTGTTTCTGAAAACCTTGGTAAAATTTTTTGATCTGGTTATGCCCTTGTGTACCATCTCAACACCTTGGTTAATGGCCGGTTTCCATTGCCCATCTAGTCATAATTCACCATTGCACGGCAGAAGCATACACTCTCATTAGTGCATCGCTCTTAGGCAAGGTGAAGTGATGTGATAGATTAAATATACAACATAAATTGCAGAAATTTGAATTATACTGCAGTTCCCACAATTACTGGCAATTTTTTTAATGTGACACACCAGGAGCAAGACATTTACATGTAAACACATGTGTTAATACATTTTAACTGTTCAATGCATTTCAACCAAGGAAGTGACAGGTAAAACATATATTCAACGCAGTGTACATTTGTTGCAAGAAAATCTTCACAAAGACTTACCTTTTATTCCTATGGTAGCTGACATATGTATCCAACTGAAATGTTCACAGTATTTATAGTGATAAGAAAAACTAACAACAAATGTATTCCAACATCCCATTGTGTGTAACATAATATATAAAAATGTATATCTAACATAAACCTTTGTTAACCCTAAGGTGTGCATGATTGAAAAATGTATATGTTTCACCACTTATTATTCTGAGACAGTTGAGATAAAACAATTTTACTAAAATGAGATTTGCCTTAAGGTGTAAATGTCAAGTCTAATTTCCATGTGAAAATGTAAGGATAAAACAAAATGTCATATAATATCTCACAATACAATTAGCAATCTTTTTAATTTTATTAGACACCATTAGTGAGATATTGCCAGCATGTGTTTCATACACTCCCCTTATTTTTTAATGTGATTATGCTGCCGTTCTATCAAACTGATACATTTCTAATCAGAATGTCTCAGTTACATATCACTACATGTTATGATATAACTGGACTAATGAGTAATGTGTCCTGACATCCTGGAATAGTTGTGTACACATACAGTTTCATGTTTCAGCTGGTACCCAGATTCTAGTATATATTCACTATGATTGCACCATGGAAAGACCCATAAACATTGACTTGAAAAGGTCTGTGTTCTCCATTAAGGAAATGTGAAGGCCTCGAGTGGCTTCTCGGTCCAGTGTTCATTGTCATTTGGCAGGTCCATCTTAGTTTGTGGTTAAATGCTCAGACAGACTAACATGATTGGTCTGAAGATCATATACAGTAGGAAACACTCTTCTATGGGTGCATCACTGGGTATGCAAAGAGGGTAAATAATTATTTTTGGGAGTTTTGCGTGTAGTTCCCTACTGGCTGCTGTACAAATACGTCTTTGTCAATATGTAAGAAACTTCATCTCATTAATGTTAGGAATTGTTAACCGTTATACTCTACACTTCCTGTTTTACACTTTAATTATCCTAATTCTGTCATCCCAAATTTAAACCATCACAATAAAGCACACTATTGTTATCGACCTCTCCAGTAAAAAAAGAAAAATATCTTCTACCTTCTACTATGCAATTCACGACTAGCGTTTTGATCTTATGTGAGAACACTTTCTTTCAAAATAGATATTTTTAGTCATAAACTGAATGTGTTGTGATGCATAGTATTGCACATGCAACTAATCACAGCCAATCATCTCTACACCCACTTAATGCTTATATTTGCTAAATGTGTAGGCTGCTGTGCAAGCCTTTCACTGTGATAATTGTAAATAAATAAAAACAAAACATCTTAATTTGTGTAGTTGTTTGTTCAACCATGGAAAGTCTTAACTAAGGCAACAAATTTCCTCTCTATTATACTGCTTTTGACATGAAAATTGTATGTTAACTTACAGCTGTGATTAAATGAGATTAAATGGCTTAATTATTTTCCTTAAATTATCACTCAAAGAAATGGTAATATGATGAACAGTTTTCTCTTTACAGTATATCTTTAATAAAGACAATTACAACTTTGAATCTTGGTATATATTGCAGAACAAACCTGTAAAATATTTGCATAGTCACAAGAGATATATTTTATAATTGTGTATTCCTTTGTTACAGAAAAAAAAACCAAAAAAAAAACCAAACATCTATCTGTTAATGATGTTCTGTTAAGATAGATTCATAATTCATAATGCAGGAGCCACCATCTGCTGTTAACCACTGACTTTGCCATCCAGGAAATAGCAGTGTGATTGGTTGAAACCAATGAACCATTCATAGCACCACCAATTTTTGTTGGTTCTTCACCATCATGGATTAGAGAGCCGACTGAATATTTAAGAAGTGATCTGAACATGATTACTATCGAGTAAAAAATATTGGCCTGGATTCAATCAACGTTTGTTGTTAACTTTGACTTACTATTAAATACTTGAGGTCATTTGTTTATTCACAAACACATTTTGTAGAGTAATTATATTAATTGCTGAACTTGCCAAGCTGTTATTGAAAAAACAAAAACACTTAATTGCAAAGATAATGGCACATGTTTAGGTAAACCATGCAACATGTTAATACAGCATACAAGAATATCAGCAATTTTACAAAAAATGTACTACTTTGTAAAAATGTTCAGTACTATGTTTTAAAATATAATGTAATTGTTGGTTTACCTTTTAAGTCATGGTGAATAAAATGATTCTAATTGTGATTCTCAATTAATTGAGAAATAATCTAAATTGCAACATCACCCACTTAAACATTTAAATGTCAGTAAAATGCTCTTTTGTAAACTAATAGACCTTCTTGTTACCTTTTAGCAAAGTCATCAGGCATCCTGAGAATTGTCTTGAGTCAACCCCAAGCCAATCACAGTTATCTCAATTTACAAAGTCTTGATTGTTCCTTACCCAATTTCCAATTTTGTGTCAAATCAATACTCACTTCTTGATAGAAATGATACAAGTGCTTCAACACTTTGAATAAGATCTCCAGGTTTTCAGATTGACTAAATCTAAAGCCACTATTCAAACTATCCATCAGGAAATTTTCAGATAAACATTAGAGTGAATAGAATTATTGGCGTACCCTTATATGTTCAGGCATGCCAAACCACATTCTAGTGCAACCATGCGCTTCGTTCAAAGAGGGAGCCAGCTGAGTGAATTAGTGATTGCACACAGAGGCAGTATGGGTAACAGAGTCATGTCAGGGCAACAGCCATGACATCTATGCAAAAAAGTGACCATACATTCAATTTAAAAAAATCAATAAATGTAAAGGTACAAGACAGTTACCTGTTGTCCATTCATCTCATTAATGGATTCACTTCCATTTGGATGCTTTTTAGAATAGTGAACCAGGAATCCCCTCTCTGGTCTTTCAAAGATTACTCAGCCCTGGCCCAGGTCAAATCTTGGTAAAATCAACAAACGTGAGAGTCTTCAACTGAAGTAGGAAGAGAAAGTGTAGCCTGTAACCATTGTTAAGTTGTCCGTTTTGGAGGAATGCTCCAGGAATTAGCTCTCACTGGGCATTCAAATCAGAGGAAAGACTGTTGTATTTCATTTCCTCTGGAATATAATTTTACAAAGAGAGCTCACCATTAGTTAAGAGAATTTTGCATGATCCAGACAGAATTTATTTTAGAGGGTTAATAAGATCACACAGTTGGTCCAAATCTCATTATGAAATAAAGAGCCAAAATTTTGACAGCTTAGCACTGGTTACAGGGGATAGAAGGCTCATTTATTTTAATTGCTTTTACCATCAATCAAGAGGTGGCCAAGAACTATTCTCTACTCTTTCTTGCATCACAGTGATTAAAAAGTATGTCTTCACTTGGTCTGTTAAACTGCTCTCTAGATTTAGAAATTTTGGTCTCTGTCAAATTACTTGAAGTAGACCAGTTGAGCTCAATAGAAAGAGACATGCTTTTAAAGCCCAAAGTTTCAAGAACTCAGGATACACAACTCTCTAAAATAAATAGGTTGTTACAGTATCCCTTGCAGTGCTCCGAATTGCAATACAGTATGTTGACTATATTATTGATAACATCAGATGATCCGTTCTTTCTCTCCCTCACTTTCTCTTTATCACAATATATATTTGGTTCTGTAATAATAAAACAATTCAAATGTGGCTAAAGTGCAGATTCTCATCTTATCTAAGCATATATATTTTTTTTATATTTTGGTCTCACTATGTAGAAACTACAGCATTTTATACATATTCCTAGTCCCCCTATTTCTGAGCACCATAATGTTTGGGACAAGTCCATGGGTGTTTATGATTAGTCAAGTGTGTTCTTGATTCTATGCTTTTGTCAACATGAGGACCAGAGTGCCAATGAAAGTCCAGGAAGCCATTATGAGGCTGAGAAATAAAAATAAAATAAAAATTTGTCCGACAGTCCAAAACTTAAGCTTACCAAATTGAACAGTTAGACACATCATCAAGAACAAAGAGAGCACTGGTGAGATCAGTAATCGCAAAGGACATGGTAGGCCAAGGAAGACCTCTACAGTTGATGACCAAAGAATTCTCACCATAATGAAGAAAATCCTCTAAACATTTGTCCAACAGAACAGAAACTCTCTTCAGGAGGCAGACATGGATGTGTCAGCAACTACAATTTGCAGAAGACTTCACTAACAGAACTACAGAGGCTACTCTGCATGATGCACACCGTTAGTTGCAACGTGCAAGAGCAAAGTGTAGAGGTCAATGAAATACACCAGTGAAAAATACAGCAGTGACTATGAAATAAACAAAGCCATTTTTGTGGAATTATATCATGTCATTCTACCTTCAATATATAAATATATAATCTTTCCATTAGTTTTACAGGTAAAGATGTCCTGTTCAAGATTCAATATCCTTAAATAAAAACTGAGAATGTGCACTTTAACCATGCGTGAATTGTATGATTACAAATCAAGAAAAAAATATATTTTTGTCCAAAACATTATGAAGCTCACTGTATAGAAATGCAGAGTATTTCTGCTGTATCCAGCCAGACAATGGTCCAGCAGAGGAATTTCAAATGTAGTAATGGTTGGGGGGAAGCTATTCATAGGATTAAACACTTAACATGGACAAAAAACAGAGAACTTGCCCTCTGGCCTGCTCCTCAGTTCCAGTCAGGTGTGGTCAGGGGATGGCCTCAGATCTCGCTGTAATCAAAAACCACTTGCAGGTGCTCTTGATTGTCTAGTGTATATGGGAGCGATGCCTCCTACGGCTGAGTGAGGTTTGATGGCCTCCAATGTGCCATGGCTTATGGTTAATGTAGTGTTCTGTGTGGTGCTGTAGCGCCTCTGGCTGCTGATAAATTGGAGGAGTCCATTGCATTGGCAGGGGTGTAGGTATGGCAGCATCCAGAATACCGGCCAGCATCTCATTTTTTTCTTTGACGGGACTAAACCATTTCAAGAGGAAAAGTTTCCACGATTTCAATAACTTATGAATTTGAAGAGACAATCACACAGCTTAAAAAATAGGATCTTCGGCCCGCCGGTCTGAAACTGTAATCTTACAATCAAAAATAAACAGGAAATGCCTGACAGTTTTTGACGTTATGACACATACCATGAAGCATTATGAAATACTTAGATACAGTCATGAAGGTGTTATAAGCAAAGTGTCAAATAAAGTATTGCTGTTGTGTTTTGCAGTGGAGATTCAAATCTATTAACTACCAAAAAAGGCAGTCATAAATTGAGCAATCTATACTAGTTTTTTTCCCCTTATATTTTATTTGTTTTCAGCAAAGAAAAATGAGCCACTGACAGAAACACATGGCTTAGTACGTCAGTTGTATTTCATTTCAGGTTTAAACAGAATACATATATATATATATATATATATATATATATATATATATGGGACAGCTTCATAGTTTTACAGAGCTTTGCCTGTGATTCTCCCTATTTTAACTGAAAAGTCTCATATTATTTATTATCTTGTTTTTCTAGTTTTGTTCGCTGTAATATTAAACTGCTCTCGTTCCATATGCTCATTGACTTACAGAGTAGGCAAGTCACAGGCAAACCAACATCACACTAGAGATTTTTGTTTTGCTGCAAATGCAGAGCACAGTGTGTGCTGAAGTCTGTGTCAGCTAAGTCTACCTGTTAACCAGTACTGGGCAGCTGTCCAGCACAAGAGAATTCTGGCAAGCAATGATGAAACGGTACAGAAATAAACTGCAATACTACTTCTCGAGATACTATGCTGTTGCTTCTCTCCTCAACAAACAAATCTTTCAGTTATTAGCAGTTTATCAAATGTGGCATTTGCCTTCTACAATTGCGTGCCAAATGGATTAAGTTTAAAACTTCAGACTTCACACAAACTGCTGTCCATAAACTTTTTTCCGTAATGTGTTTTCCATGGATTGAAATGTGTATTGCATGTGTATTTCTGTTGCTACAATTTAGCAAATATGACATTAATGAACTTCACATCTCCTATTGCCCAGGATGCCGTCATCCTGAGATTGCTCAAATCAGACATTCAGTGCTCCTGCAATCAAACTATGGACGGAAACAACAAACTCTGTGTTCTAACCTTTTGTCATTATTATAGACAACAGCACTGTATAATTGTTGTATAATTATTGTTTTTTTGGGGCTAAAAACATTTTCCCCATATGATTTAGTTATATTATATTTAGTGATATGTTGCAATTTAGGTATTCTGAGAATTGCATTATCGAAAATATCAGTTGAGATGTTATTCGTTTTTTAGCCTTTTATTGCACATTTGCATAGATTTACAGTATAATTTAATTGAGCACATAAGAGTTTGTTAGAACAACAACAGAATTATGGTAAATATTTTCTAATTATGATATTAGCTTATGATTATTATGCAATTCACTTGTGACTTTACTTAGCATAAATTATAGAATGCAGACAGTTTTATTATTTTCCCAGTTTGATGAACATTTGTTTAAATATCATAAATGAGTATTACACATTACATTATGGGTTAATAATCTAATAAAATCAGGAGCAGTTCTTGATTCTATTGATGTGTAGCTACAGATTTAGTTGGACTGGATTTACACTTTGAATTACACACATACAGTTGTGTATCCTTCTAGGGTAGTAACAGTTTATACTACATACTTGTATAATTTGTTTATTGGAATCCATTTTGGAGTCCAGCAGCCTTTTCAGTGAGGGCATTTGTGGTCAGATATATAAAACAAATCTGTCACTGCCATGTTATTTCTGTATATATTCCCAGTCCATATGAGAATCTGTAACTATAGTAAAACAGTTTTAAACCCAGTAACCATATTATGCAATTCAATTATTGCATTCTGAATAGGAACTCCAGAATCTTCCAACAGGAAATGATGCCAGGTGAGGTTATTAATTCATTTTTTAAATTAATTACTCAGGACTGGCTGTTTTTAATTCCACAACCAAATGCTCGGATTGGTGTCTGCTATCAGCAGTCAATTTAGGACAAGAAAAAACTGATGCCATTGAAAAACTTTATAGTATATTTTAATAATAGTTTATTCATAGAACATTATTGTAAAACTTAACAATTCATGATTTTAAAATATTACAAAGATCAAAACCACAGCAAAAATAATTTACAATGAAAATGCAGTAAAGCAATAATAAAATTGTGTTATGATGACAAATAATCTGTCTTCTTGTGTGACAGTGCATGAGAACCATATGACACATGATACATTGTCCCAGAAAAATAATCTCCTGAATCAGAACCACTGTTTTCATCCATATTTAACATATAGGGATGTCCAGACCTTTTTATTAATTCTAAAATATATTTTATCTCTTCATTGTCTTCCTTTGTCTGTGGCTATCAGAACATTTTAATATTTAAATGAGGGTGAATATCAGCTTGGCAGAAGCGGATATTTTCTGCTTTAAGTCTATATCAGCTATACTGCTATATCAGTCCCTGAGGGACCAACCCTCTAAGTTTTCAACATGATCCACATGATCCAAATTGGGCACTTGGGTCATTTAAATACATGCATTATGTGTAATATTGCCACCCATTCAGACAACAGTTCTGGACCTGTGACAGAATGGGTCAGACATTAGCAATAATGCTTCTCACCAGATGTCTCATGATGGGCCAACATGTACGTCATCAAAAAGCAATCAACTCATTAAACCTAACCCACTCTTTTGTCCCCACTTGCATATTGGGATTGTGAGTCATTCTTTTTTTCTATAATGCTGTGAGTTATTACTGCATGATGCAAATGTGATTTCTGGAATCAATAGCCGGTTTTTGGTAGTTGTAATGTGAGAGTGAAACTTTGCCTTCGTGTAGCTTTCAACCGAGGGAGATTGTAGGAAAATCGATGTCATTTATTTGCTTTTAAAAGAAATAAGAGTCAAGGAACAGCAGGTGATTATACCTGGCCCTCCTGCAATAGAATGGCACCTCTGTTAAATCACCAAATCCCTCAAGCATGCCAGATGCACCATTTTGTTTCAAATCCAAGATGACCACAGCGAGAGGTCCACTCAATTAAGTGGTGTCTGTGTTAGGTGTTTGCTGTTTGTCATTAGGAGACTAACCTGTCATTAGTGGCATAAACAATTGGAAGGTAATGCAACCAGTGGGGGACTGGAGCCTGTGGAGGAGGTAGGGTCTCATGGTCAAAAAGAGTAATGGCACCAGTAGATTCAGCATAGAATTTTGATAACTCTTTGAAGTAACTCAGAAATCTTTAATCCCCTATCCCTTATAGACCTTCTATTTAATTGGCTGTTTGTTAAAGGTTCTCAAAAGGTGACATGGGCTATGAGCACCTTCATATGACCCTGAATCCAGAGTCAGAATCTTACAGAGTTTTTTTCTATTTTGACCGATTACACTGGTCTTAGCTGGCACCCCTTGGCCTGTGCAATGACTTCACCACATTAAAATGGCTGGAAAGTTAGGCCAACCATGTTCACAGTCAACTATTATGATATGTTAGTGCACAATGTTCATTATCACTGTACCCCCACCACTGAGCCCCTGGGAACATCTTGCAGAGATCACAGCTGCTAGCCTGTAACTACACTGTGAGAAGTGCCACCTTCAGAATTTTTCAATCATCAGATGTTAAATCAAAGCAAAGAGGATTCACAACAGGTGCTGGCTGGTGTGAGGGAGAAGCCATTTCCTAAACCTTGGCTTTGATCAAATTACTGCCCATTAGAGTAATCTAAATAGCTTGGGCAGCACGGTGGTGCAGTGATTAGACCTTACAACAAGAAGGAACCAAATTTGAAGTTTATTTCTATATGGAGTTTGTATATTCTCCCCATGTGATATCTGAAGAAAAGCACATTTTCAATGTAGAAAAATGTTAATCACATTAATCGCACAAAACATTCAACAGACATTTTTGTAGGCTATGAGAGAGACATGTATACACATGAATGCATGCAAACACACATATATTCCAGCTGAAAGAAAAATATAGGCATGGACTGAGTCATTTTTCCTTTACTATGAATGACAAATAAATGAAAATGTTTGTGGTATTTTAAAATAGAAGTGTTTTTTATTGGGGTATTGTGTACACGACAGACCTACTAATTGTATGCCAGCAGAGGATCTATAGGACTAGCTAACATTAATTTAGAAATGTGTCATTTGCAGGGTAGCTACAGTAGCCTAGTTAAAAAGCGGTCAATTTGACCAGTCTCACTTTAAAATAAGTGATATACCTGCTGTGAAAAAGTCATTATCTTGTGTTGGTTTCCATACTCCCGGTAATGTTACCTACTGTGTCGAATCGCAATGCAGATTTCAATGCCATCTGTACTAACATTATACACTCACTCTGTTGACTCATTAGCAAGATAGCTAATGTTAAACTCGGTCAAAATGCAGAAAGTGAAACTGTCTAAAGTGTGGGTGTATTTTACCCTGAACAGTTCAAACAATAGGACGTGCCTCTGCTATAAAAATACATTTTTAAAGTCACTGTTTGCTTGTTCTTTTAAAGAAGGTAGACAATTGTGTCAGGATTGAAGTGTTATGTTATCACAATATGAATGATACCCATCCCTAGTCATGAAATGATATATGTGGGCTTTGCATGTGAAATGATAGAGAATGGATTTCAGAAATATAAATGAATTTCCTACGAAGATTATAACTTCAAAGTCCCAGCTGATTGGTTAATGGTTTCAACTTTGAAGACTGGACATGACATTTCAGACTATATTCATG
The DNA here is from genome assembly GCF_013347855.1 of Anguilla anguilla. Classification (NCBI taxonomy): domain Eukaryota; kingdom Metazoa; phylum Chordata; class Actinopteri; order Anguilliformes; family Anguillidae; genus Anguilla; species Anguilla anguilla. The sequence continues at coordinate 18,286,232 of NC_049206.1, read as the reverse complement.
TGAACAGTGACAAGCACACAAAGTTTACAGGTAGGTGCAAATAACAATGCTGAATAATGTTGAAGCAATTTACACAGCAGCTGTGTGCACTTAGATACATCGATGATGATTCAGAAAATATCTAACTTTTAAACATTTAATTCCATCTTCTGGTGGAGCCTTAGCCATTTATTGAGGGTGTGAAGGAAATTTTTGGGAGCTGTTGTCTGTAATGGAACAGTTTTAAAACAAGTAACGTTAATCATTTTTTAGGTTAGTGCCATTGGCTTGTGCTAGCTACATCATACGGTCACAAAAATTACAAACAATAGAGGCTAATGACACACTATCAATTGCTTTGTCTAAGTTTGAAACCATCAACAAACTACAATTTCTGTGAAAAATGTATTGTTGAGCTCACATGCAGCACACACTGCGGACTATGTTTGAAAGCTCCATTTTGCCCTCCCTACTATATGTACTAATTGAGTTTAACTTACCAATTAGAACAGTTTGCTAGTGTAGAGGCTTCTAGACGTAAGGGTTGGCTGCAGTGCACAACAATAAGATCGACAACACATCTTCAGCATGGTAAGTTCACTTTATTAGCATTCTCAATGATTTACATTTCAACTATGTTGTTATGCAAAGTTGATATAGCTAACATATGCAGACGTATAGTAAATCTCTGTCAAATGCTTGTTTGCTACTTTGCTACTACTAGGTAGTTGGCTAGTGCCAAACAGTATGGGAGTGTGGCCTGAGGTGCTCATAATTAATATTCATGAACCGACTTACCATTGCATAGCCTCAATGCTAGTGGAAAGGTTTTGAAAGTGAGATCACAGCACAATCATTGATTGCATGTTGGCTTATTATGTATTTATTATAAACGTTAAGCCATGTAACAATGACAGTTATACTCTAGTTCAGTCATAAATATTTGAAATAGACTGATGATCATTTTATATAACTTAACTCCATTCACCACAATGTATTCTATTCTATTTAGCGATGCCTCCACTCTTCCTGCCTAATGGTCAAAGTACGGCACTGCAGCATACTCTTTTTTTATTCCATTTCAGTAAATGGAATAAAATGGCTCTCTCTCTCTGTATGGGCTTTGGTAGGAGTGTTCAGCAGATAGGCTACTACTGCTGATGACAAAACAGAAACTTAGTTAAATATATATGTAGTTTTCAAACGCATCATGTGTTATTGAAGGTCAATTCAACATAGAGTCTCTGCTGCCTAACAAAAAGAAGAAAATAAAATGATGTTCAGAAATTAGAGAATTATTTCATGGAAATTAAAGAGTGTGATTTTGCAAATCAAGTCAAAAGCAACAACGACTTGAATACTGAACTTATTTAATGTAAGGCCTGCGTCACAACCATCACGCATACTGGGAACTAGAGTTTTTGTTATTATAACACATAACAACACACCCTCAGGGTAGATGGAGAACAAAAGACAGTCAATGCAATCTAAAAAGGCACAAAGCACCAGTACTAATAGGCTCTTGAACATCCTGATCACCTTAAATCAGCAGTAAGGGCATTGTTGCCAGCTGGCCCAGTGGATAAACAGCTAAATGCTCAGTGTTGAGTCAACTCTAATAGACACAATTTATCCCTAACGGACTCATATAACCTCCACTGGAGTGGATTTTACATTAACAATGTATCCATATGCTTGATTCCCCCATTAAGCACTCTATGGTATGTCTCAGCAGGGCCCTGCCAAAGTCAGCAGGGTAACACTATCTCACTAAGTAAAACCTGCTGCCCATAATCAAACAGTACCACTTATACCATCCCTTTTGTCTTGCCACACAGTGGTTAATGTCATTCAAAAGAGCTTTAGTACTAGCGACCCTTTGGATAACACACTGATGAACAGTTCAATTTCCCAGCTGGCACCAAGGCCAGGTCAAGCTGCCACAACACTAACATTTGAACAGGGACCGCTCTCAATGTTTTTTGTGAGTGAAGAGTAGCAAAAGGCATGCTCAGAGCAAATTCCAATGAGATCAGCATTTTTGCTGACAGCAGGTTGGATAAGAAAGTGTGTTTGGTATTAGTTCTTCAACAAAATATTTAAGTCATTCTGGGTACTCTTGCAGTACACAACTTTTGGAGGTAATTGATTGCTTCAGATATGTATTAACATTGCACATAATTAATGATACCTCAATGGGAAACAATACAATATGTGCAGTACAGATGAGTAGACTAGTAAAATTTGGGTTATGTTTTTTTCTGTTTTGTACTTTACCTGCCTATATACTTACATTTTGTCATGAAAAATTCATATGGAGCCAACTGTACATAATTTCATGTCCTTAAATCAAAACTATGACCTCACTAATATCAAATTATAAGGCCAAATACACATGCAGGATGGGGTATAAATAACATGCCTCTGTCAAGTTGACCAGAACTTAAGTAACATATTTCTGTATAATAGCATCACACACACACACACACACACACACACACACACACACTACATTTCCAACAGTATGTGGACAGTACACCCCTTCTAATTAGTGGTTTCAGCTATTTCAGTCACACCCATTGCTAAGAAGTGCATAAAATCAAGCATACAGCCCCGCAATATCCATTGATAGACATTGGCAGCAGAACGGCTTGGACTGAAGAGCTCAGTGACTTTCAACGTGACACTGTCATAGGATGCCACCTTTCCAGCAAGTCAGTTCATCAAATTTCTGCCCTGCTAGTGTTGCCCCAATCAAGTGTAATTGTTGTTATTGTGAAGTGGAAACATATAGGAGTAATAACAGCCCAGCAGCGAAGTGGTAGGCCACACAAGCTCACAGAACGGGACCATTGAGTGCTGAAGTGTGTAGCGCGTAAAAATCATCTTTCCTCAGTTGCAACACTCACTACAGAGTTCCAAACTACCTTTGGAAACAACGTCAGCACAAGAACTGTTCATCAAGAGCTTCACGAAATGGGTTTCCAAGGCTGAGCAGCCGAACACCAGTCTAAGATTACCGTTTGCAGTGCCAAGCGTCGGCTGGAGTGGTGTAAAGTACACCGGCATTGGATTCTGGAGCAGTGGAAATGCATTCTCTGGAGTGATGAGTCACGCTTCAGGCAGTCCATCGGTCTATCAGGCAGTCTGACGGACAAATCTGGGTTTGGCAGAATTCATAGTGCCAATTGTACTGGCCCGAATAGTGCCAACTGTAATGTCTTATGGAGGAGGAATAATGGTGTGGGGGTGTTTTTCATGGTTTGGGCTAGACCCCTTAGTTCCAGTGAACCTTAATGCTACAGCATACAATTACATTCTAGAGAATTGTGCGCTTACGACTTTGTGGTAACCGTTTGGGGAAGGCTCTTTCCTGTATCAGCATGCACCCGTGCACAAAACAAGGTCCATGAAGAAATGGTTTGCTCAGTTTGGTGAGGAAGAACTTGCCTGGCCTGCACAGAGTCCTGACCGCTACCCCATCAATCACCTTTGGATGAATTGGAATACCTACTGTGAGCCAAGCCTTACTCCCAACATCAGTGCCCTACCTAACTAATGCTCTTGCGGCTGAATGGAACCAAATCCCCGCTGCTGTGTTCCAAAATCTACTGGAAATCCTTCCCAGAAGAGTGGAGGCTGCTACAGCAGCAAAGGGAGATCCATCTCCATATTAATGGCCATGGTTTTGGAATGGGAAATTCAGCAACTACAAAGGAGTGTGATGTTCAGGTGTCCAAATACTTTTGGAAGTGTATGTATATATATAGGCCTGGCAAAGCATCACCAGGGAAGATCTCCAACGTCTAGTGATGTCTATGGGTCACAGACTTCAGGCAGTCAAAAGATTTGCAAGTGCTAAATGCCCAATTTAATTAAGATTACAGTGCTGTAAAAAAAGAGTGTTTGCCCCTTTCTGATTTCTTATATTATTGCATATTTGTAACACTGAATGGTTTCATAACTTTAGACAAAATGAAATATCCAACAACAAAACACATTTCTTATTTATTATTTAATATATTTAATGAAAAAGGTTATCAAACACCCATATCACTCATGTCAAAAAGTAATTTAGTTAATTTATTTTAGTTACTCAATCAGCCAATAAACCAAATTTAATTGATAGATTCAGCTGAACACAGCCAGGCTTGATTTCAGCCAGCCCTGTGGAATCTAGACCTCACTCATATTGAACCTTACCATCAAGGTGAAGTAGTCACCACAAAGGTTATAAAACCACACGATGACACAATCACATGAAATTTCAGAGGAGATGTGAAAAAAAAGTTGTTGATATATGGAATGAGTTACAAAGCCATTTCTAAGGCTGTGGCACTCCAGCAAAACATAGTGAGAGCTATTATCTCTATTTGGAGAACACTTGGAACTGTGGTGAATCTTCCCAGGAGTGTCCGGCCTGCCAAAATTTCTGTAAGGGCGCAGTGAAAACTCATCCAGGAATTCACAAAAGATCCCAGCAGAACATCCAAAGAACTGCAGGCCTCTCTAGCCTCAGCTAAGGTCAGTGTTCATGACTCCATAATACGAAAGAGACTGGGCAAAAATTGGATGGGAGCATAGCATGGCACAGGTCTCATTATGTCTGGTGCAAAGCAAATGCAACATTTCACAGTAAGAACATCATACCAACAGTCAAATACGGTGGTGGTAGTGTGATGGTATGAGTATGCCTCAGGACCTGGGTGACTTGCCATTATTGAAGGAACCATGAATTCTGCTCTGTACCAGAATTTTTTTAAGGAAAATATTCGGTCACCAGCTGTCTGTGAGCTGAAACTGATATGTAATTGGGTTATGCCGCAAGACAATGATCCAACACACAAAAGCAAGTCCACATCTGAATGGCTGAAAAGACGCAAAATTAAAGTTTTTAAGTGGCCCAATCAAAGACCTGACTTGAACCCAGTAGAAATGCTGTGGCAGGATTTTAAATGAGCTGTTTATATTCAAAGACCTATTCAAAAAATTAAAGCAGTTCTGCAAAGAAGAGTGGGTTAAATTCTTACACAGTGATGTGAAAGATTGATATCAAATTATATGAAGGTTTGGTTGCAGTTATTGCTGCTAAACCACTTATTATACTTAAGGGGTAATTCGTTTTTTCACATGGTGAAATTAGTGTTTGATAACTTTTTTACATTAAATACATTAAATAATAATTTTAAAAATGTGTTTTGTGTTTGCTCAGGTTCCTTTTGTCTTGACCATTCAGTGTGACAACTATGCAATAATAGAGGAAATCAGGAAGGGGGCAAATACATTTTTACAGCACCATATGTTCATTTGTCCAATTACTTTTGGTCCCTTAAAATGGGGAAAGTATGTATAAAAAGGGCTGCAATTCCTACACAGTTCACCCAATATAAATGCAAACACCCACAAATTAGGTTATCTGACAATCTATGCTTTAATCTCATGTTCATTGTTTAATTTCAAATCTGGATTACAGACACAAAACAACAAAAAAAATTGTGTCACTGTCTCAAGGTCAAACTACTTACAGACGACATTTTATATGCACACACACACATACATACACATACACACACACACACGCACACACACTGAGACCATCAGTGAGATCAACCTTGCCATGCTACTTCTTGAAAAAACTTATTTGGCACATGGAAACACATTTGCTACACAATCTCTTGTCTTCTTGTCATATATTTTTGGATACATTTGTGTTATATATTTATCCACAGCTTCATATTCAGTTTCTCATCTGAACTTAACAAAGGAACCAAAGACATGGTCTCGAATGACCCCTATCTCTTTTACTGCCAGACTAGCATCCACATCACTTTTATTACTTTTTTTTAACTGTCTCCATAACTCCAAGTAATTCACTGGCAAATGAGGAAATGTAGTCACTCCTCCGTGAGTGAAGAGCCAAAATGCGATGCCAAACACTGCATAGAGAAAGATGGCAAAAGAAAAGTTCAGACGTTGCTGCTCTCGTTAAGGCTCAACTAACTACACCATCAAATCAGGTGGAAATTCATAAAACACAGCCTCTGACAACAAAACTGCTTTAGCCGTTGAGACAAATCTCAACGAGTTTCCATTTCACAATATGCTAATTTCCATGTCAATTCACAGATGGGCTATGTGCAGACTCACCCATAGAATTTACTTCGGAAAAAATGCAGAATATGTCACTTGAGTGGATAAAGGGATAAGCCACCCTTCTGTGAAATGAAAGGAGAAACTACCAGCAGAGATGGTTTTTAGCAAACAAGGTACATTGCCTCGTGTGGCCTAGCGATGTTTTAGAATATTAAAATCGGGAAAAATTAGGATTTGCAGGCAAATCATTTTCAGGACAAAGCAAATGAAGCCTGTTAAAATCTCTTAAAATATTTCATAGAGGAAAAGGAAAACTGCAAAGGGGGTTGTAAAAATAGCCTATCATTTGCATAAGCAAATAAACATCAATATTCTTTTTTTTTACTGTTTCCTTCCCTTTTATTGCCCCCAATTTTGAATCATTAATTATACCTCTCAAGTCACTGCTGTGCCACCTGCACCCAATGAAATTTAGACTGCACATGTTCTATGATTTTAAACCCTGTGGTTATTTTCCTGAAAGGGAATGTGTCAAGCATCTAGATGCACCTATGCGTAGTTACGCCATATTTTTTACGTATTACAGAGCTATCAGTAGCTTACCTTGAGCCACATGTGCAAATTCACAGGATCGCAGACACATCTTATTTAACCTGCTATAGCTGCTTGTGTCATACATTTACTGACTGTTTTGCATCGAAACACTGCGGCCAAAAAAAAAAAAACTACTTGAAACACCCCTCATAAATAGTAAAATGTGTACATTACAAGCAGTCATGAAGCACTTTATATATGGAAAATCGCACACATCAAAAAGAATATATATATTTGACTTTACTGATAACGCCTGACTTATTGAATCCATCATTTTTATGTATGTTTACAGCATTGTTAAATTGTAATAACAGTGAAAAAGACTGATGTACAGAGAGATAAATAAACACAAATGTGTGAAATCATTGCATTTTTTTATCAGTCATAATTAGTTATTTTTATAATTAAACAATCATACAGAAATTATGTATAAGAATTCCAAATAATTCCAAAATAATTCTAAATATATATTTGATTTGATTTTTATCATCCTTTGCTTAAAGATATACAAGAAACAATGCTCCAGTGTTATGATATGCGCAAATTTCCTGCTCTGAAAAAAGAAAAAAAACAGTTGCTGGTTTTCAGTCCTCCCAACTGATGATGCTGCCTTATAAGATTAATGCTCATATAAAGACTCTGTCTGGAGGAGACTCTGCAGATGCAACAAAGACCCCCAGAGCACCATATCCAAGAGCTGATTATGCATCAAAGGTCAAAGGTCATAGGCACAGAGATTGAAGGTGAGTGAGCATGCACCCCCAACCCAAGGTCTGACTACATACTTCTGCCTCTTCAGAAACAGCAGAGAGTTTCAAATAGGGATCAAATTGGTCTCATTTTTAACATGGAGATCAATGTAGTTTTCATGCAGCTTGATTGTATGCCACACGAAGGGCTGTGGTAACGAGGGTCCTCTTGCTAAGACACATTGAAACTCTTTCTTTCCTACAACATGTCACAGAGAGGAAGGAAATAAATCTGTTCTTCATATTGATGGACAGTATTATTTTTTTTACCAATGCCATTCATCTTAGTTTTTGTTCCTACTTTACTCTCGTGTTATTTTCACAGGCTCATTTTAGGTTTTAACACCAAGCTCGCCAATGCAGACAAGCAATGAGATATTTTGTCAGATTTAGTAGCATTATATCAAGTCCATCTCCCTCAGCCATGCAGTAGAGTTTGCACCACAGATTCAGCCATGACAACTGTCAATACTGCACAGAGCATAGGAATCATCTAAATTCAGGTAAATACAGAGCTGTCTACATTTTTAAATCACATGGAAATATTGTGACATCACTGACAGCTACCAGTATCTGCTAGCTATGATACACAAATCAATTCCAGGAATAGTTTCTGTATTGTCTCATTGTATAGGCTTGTATCCTTAATTAGTCAGCAAGGATGAGAGTTTAGCAATCAGGCAAAGCTGGAAGAGTTGATTTTTGTGAATTCATGATGAAAAGAAGTGGGTGAGGAGAGCTGAACAACATACGGATGTATTCCTATGTATCTTGTTAGCTCGCAGATGAACACCTACAGTATCTATAGATACACTAAGAAATAGTTTGTTTACTTATTTTCTTCTAAAAGACAGTTGATTGAGTTTCATCACATAAAACTATCACACATGGTGCACCAAGCATGTGGGAGACTAGCCATGTCATAAGCTCCCCCCCGCCGCTTTTTTTACTGTGTATTTATGCTTTAACTTCAATCTGGGTTTAATCGTGAAAATACAAAATTTGAGGAATACAGTAATTTATTTTTTTAATGCTAATTAAATTAGTCAGGAACACTTCATAGAGAAACCATTGTATCCTGCTCTCTGCACCAAAATAGTAAACTGTGTGTGGCAAGTTGTTTATTTTAAATTAAATACTTCAAAATTGCATCTTTTAATTTGAAGTAAAGTGTTTATTTAATGTTATAGACATTTCATTGCATTGCATTCAAGGCTTTTTATCTTTGCAAAGCTGACGTTAAATTTTTTCACCCCTCCAAGAAAAACAGCTTAAGAAATGGTTAATGATGTTGATAAAACATGGTACCACCTGGGTGGGAAAGCCTTCCAACTGATATTTCCCTGAGCAGAAAATATCACTCAGTTATTCAAAACTGATTTATTTTACAAGGAAGAATTTGAATCAAATGGGAAAGTCTTTTGTTTGGGGAAATGAACTTAACAAGGCACTTACTTGAACCAAATGGCAAGTTTTCAAAAAATTATGCCCAATCTAGCCTCAAATTTGTATATTGCAAGCTTACAATTTTGGAAGCCAAAGTGTAATTAATTTAATGCATCATTTAGAGCACAAAGGAAAACGACTGTTTGGCACCATTATATGCAAGCAGTATATGTACTCTCTGTAAATCTCTTTCAATCATAAAATTCTTTCAATGAAATGTGTTCAAGCAGAATGAAATGCCACGTTTACAGATAACAAATAAAAAAATGTTCAAAACGAATCATTTTTAAATTAGCTGTACCCGAGGTATGTATGTACTCTTAAAGACTTATTTCAAATAATTTGAATGGATGGTTTATGTTAGAAAGGTATACAAATAATGTAGGCTAAAAAATCAGGATTGAGGCTGCAGACGAAAGACCAAGTACATGGTCACAAAATGTCCTGCCTCTTCCTCAGCAAGCGGCTTGTCTGTGAGCCACTGTCTTTCATTGCAACACCAAGCCTCATTTAAAAAGGGCCGAAATAGTGTTAGCACGCTCCCAAAGATGGGGAAAATGTGGGTGGGGGGTTGGGGTGAGGTGGCGAGGGGGGAGGGGGGACTGTAAATATTCGATCCAGATGATTAAATCTGGACATTTGCCGAAATGCGTTACGCGTCCGCTGGTCGCAAAAGGCATCCATTCTGGCGGAGGAAAATGAGAGCGATCAATTCTCCGCAACGCATAGTACTGCGGGCAGCACATGTTTATGCAGGAGGGTCCTGTGCCGCTCGGTGATTAGGGCTCTGACAGTGTTGGTTTTCATTAAGATGGACTGTCCTCTCCGTTCGGCAGAACAGGGGCTAAGAGCTCTTCATATGGTGGGAAATCTCTTGGGGGAGGGGAGGAGGAGGAGGAGGAGGAGGGGGATGGGATGGGGGGTTATTCAGTGGAATTGATGAATTGTCTGCAGCCCATTCACTTCTTGGTGGGTAAAAGACAATGCACTTTCCTGGCCTGCTCTCTGAATCTGTGTTCGCCGACCACAGGAGTGAGGCCGCTCTCTCCCTTCCTAACCCAACACAGAGGGACAGGTTCTATATAACTGTAATACGCTTGTGCTCTCAAAACCCCCTCATGAGACTAATGCCATTTTCAATACTCCTAAAGAAAGAATAATTCGCTTCCAGTTCCTGAAATTTAAAAAAAAAAAAAAAAACATCTAATAAGGTTTTGGAGAATATCACGACATGGTAACATTTGAATTCAACAATGGTCAGCCAGTTGTTCCTGCATGCGTGCTTGATCATTAGGGTACTGTGATGGGTGAAATAAGTCACTAATAAAATGTTAGTGATTTATGTTTGAGCACATTCTATATCTATTCAACAACTAGCGGACTTGATTAGGTTTTACCATATAGCATGCATGAAAACTTTTCCAATGAAAAGCAAAAACAACATTGCTGTACTTCTACTAAGTGTTGCATGTAATACAGTTCCACTAAGCTAGCTAGTTAGGCAGCAAACAAAGTTTGTAGCTCAGAATATTTTAAGCATAGTCGGCAATTGTATTATCTAGCTAGCTTTCACAGTTATAGATGAACCCACAACATAATATCACCTCAGAAAAAATAAAATTATGTTCATAAAACATATGAAACTGTGCTAAATGAACAGCCATCTGGCTAGCTAGCAATATAAGGCATCAAGTAGTGTGTGCATATCTTGAGCTCCTTGTGTGTGTGATTTTATTTTTTATATTTATTTATTTTTATTTGTATTTTTTTTTAATCTTCATTAGACATTTTTCCTCCTGGATATTTTTTTATTATTATTTTCACTAGCTATGGTAATCGCTTAGCATAAGGTCATTTAAAGTATATCCACAGTTGACAAAACTTGCTGGCTTGCAAGCTCACAAGCTTAAAATTGCAGTTGCTAAGTAAAATTCTAGTTTTTGCTACCTAGTTCACTCATTAAATTGTGTGCAAACTTTATTTCTGTCAAGAAAGTCAATGTTTTCGTATAAATCTTTCATTTTTACAAAGATATTTTTTCTTTCTTCCAATGTGATAAATTGTGGATTCATTTGTAAGCTAGCTACACAGTATAATGTGACCTAGCACACTCACTTTCTGGGTTAGTAAAAATTTTCTTATAGGAAATGCATGTAAAAATCTGTTTACAATACAATACATTCATTTAATAAGCTTGTTTTTCTGTTGAAAAGTTGTTTTCCTGGCATGTCAAAATAAAGCTGACCTCTTCCTCTGGCTGCCAAACTGATGTACAAGAGACTAAAACATAAACCATTAACACTTTTGAGGACATGGAATACTGTTATTTTTACCTTTTAATCGTGTGACAGGGCTAGCTTAGGAAAGTGAATAAAAGTTGGGTGATTACTTGCTCTGTCTTTCCTAGCTTGTGACTATTTGTGAATTTGCACGAATAAATGCCGTTCTACTGTTTGGTAAGTTCAAAATAAAGGGTATTTTTTGCATTTACTGTCAAATACTCACCTGAAAAAAAATACTAATTATTTGTGTCTACATAAGTATTGAGTCATTAATGTGGTCTGTGCAAGCCCTTCATTTATAAACCCTAATGTAATATTCAGAATTTTCTTTTAATCGGTAATACGGAGATAAATGAAAATATGCATTGCAGTTGGACAGTTGCAGTTGTTGCAGTCTGCAGTGGGGCAATCTTGTGCCAACACTGTGCTGTGTAGTTTTGAAAATGACTGGCATGTATGGAGACAGTGGTGAGGGAAATTAACTTATAACTAACCAAAACTACACATATGTAGTATCGTTTAACAAAACCCAATAAATAATAAAGTCAAACAAGAAGAATACAGTAGTAAACATTAATTATACTGTAGATCTGGTAGTTCTGTGTGGACTAAAGGGGGCTGGTACAGCATTGAGTGTACCAGTGCACCATTCATATAAATAAGTGAAAAAAAAAAAAATCTGATGATGTATTCATTACAGTTTACTTGCAAAAGTTATTACCTTTACTGTAATTTATTCCAGGCTATTATCTGTAATTACAGAAACTGATTTTGAATAAATGTATTAGGCGACACATACTTAACTGTGGACCTTCTTCTTTTTCTTTTTCTTTTTTTTTTTTGCAAAAATGTGTGAAGTGGGTTGATATGGAGAGCTAAAGCTGGTGTAATTATGTCAAACCGGGATAAGGGTATTCCCCTGAGATTTGAACACAGTGAATAGGTCTCTCGCCTTCAATCTACGTGATCTCCAGAACACCGAAAATAAATTGCTTTTAAAGTAGATTGCTTAAGCCCTATCTCAGGGCAGCTGATTTAGATACGTTTCTGTAGGGCTGGTATTTAAGCAAGTGGATCTGTGGTTTGGATAGCATGCCATCATTATAATCTAAATAAGACTACTTACCATCTCTTAACAGTGAAACTAATGCATATAGATGGACTTTGATTTATGCAAAATGTTTTTAAAATGAAATAAAATTCTCTGAGATAATATCAAGGATGTCGTTATAATATATGAAGGCTGTAGAGGCCTACCACTGTCATGGTTGCTAGGCCCTGCATCTCAGGATATAGCGCTAATGTCTCTCTCTTTGTTTTGGAGGTGGCCCCGGCTAGTGGAAATGGACCGGGCTAATCCGGCGAATTTCCCATCGATCGGCAGAGCTTATTTGTGGAGGTCTCCTTCTTCTCCCAGAGGAGGTTAAGGGTATGGTCGGGGGGTAAAACATGAATTAATTAACAGGTAAATGGGGCCTTTCTATGGCAGAGCCTCTTAATAAACCTGGGACATGTTAAGACGAGCAGCTGTACGGGTCCTAAATGTAATACGCGTAATTCACATGTTTTTCCACGTCTGCTTTTTCCCAAGAATTGACTAATATATTAGTAAGTCTACCATGCTCATCTGCACGACATCTAAAACAGTGCCTCACTGGCAATATTATTGGTTTGTCTTTTTTTTCTTTCTTAACAATTAATACCTTCATATTTTTAAATGAATATTTTAAGAAGATTTTACCACCTCTACCATGTTTGCCACTTCCAAAAAGAAGATGTCTGACTTGGTTTGCAGACAAGCAGTTTAATTTAATAAATCTGGCCTATGAGTTTGTTATTGCTTTAGAATGCATAGAATAAGGGCTTCATTGCACTGAACAACATGAATTCAGTATCTTCAAGGACTGCACATGCCCGCAGTTGGCCAGGTAAATTTATACAGAGTTTGTGCATTGATGACATTCCTGCCTACCGAAGATAAAGGTTTCCAGAAGCAAAACAAATATATTAATCACTAATACTCCACTCACAAAACACCCTGCAGATTTGGGCACACCACAGACAATTATATGTTTGTAGGTTTAGTGTGCATCTAAGGTTTCACAACACAATGTTCATCATAATGATGGACCAAGAAAATAATTCTTTATCACTGTAGTTTATGTCTCAATCACCCTTTATGACCCCTCCCCCCTCACACACACACACACACACACACACAAACATATGTATTGTTTTGTTTTATTATATAAAGTGAATTCAGGTCTTCAGTTCATTGAATTTATACTACAGTATAAAGCTGTATTGCATGACTTCATTTCCTTCATTGCCAATATGAAAGCAAAGTATTTAATTATTTAATTATTTGCTGAGATTTATGCTTTTTTATTTTACATGGCAAATAAGTCAACATATAAGAGGATTTTGGGAGATGCAGTTATTTGTAATAATAATAATAATAATAATAATAATAATAATAATAATAATAATAATAATAATAATAATATAGCAGTTGCATTAAAACTAAAAATGAGTTAACCTTTTTTCACAAGTGTGGTATATCATTGTCAGAGGATGAATATGTCAGTAATTCTACAAATCCACGTTTTTATTATTTTAATGTATATTTCTGTGTACATGTATTCATGTACATTTTTATTTGAACTTCCTTCATTATTTGTATTGTCTCATACTGATTTCTTATTGACACTACAATATCAGATTCCAGGACCTTTTAAAACATAACTGGTTAAATATAGCACTACTGCAGTTTCTTTGCCTAATGATTTCATCACACAGTTTTCAAAAATAAAAAAAAAACAAGCATCAGTAACTCTTTGAGTAGATTTTGCCGTAATGCTAGTAAGTGCAAACATCTGATGTATTATTCATTTGGGGGAAAGTTGACAATAACCCTAAAGTGAACTGTAAGATCATGCAGGTCATATGACTATCTCACTAAAATGACCTCAGAAGGAGCCTAACAGTATGTAATGGTTCATTCATAGAACCAGTCTCGTATTGTACACTCACTGGTTATTTTAATATTCTGTTTAATTCAGTGTCGGGCCCTGATTATCAGTGAGAGAGATTCCCCTAGTGGTGAGATACAATGATTAAAATGTTGGTTCTGTCAGGGAAAAATCTGATTTTCTTTATTTGTTTAAAAAGATGTATAAAAATGGTTGAATTTCATGAACAGGCCTACACAGAATTGTTTCAGCAACAGAAAACATTGTTACAAGGCTCAGGAATTATTCAGTAATTCAGTAGTTCTGGGAAAGACATCACTGAACAATAATAGCATGACTGCAAAATGAAAACAGGTAATTGTAAATTCTTTATTAATTTTCACAAATTTAAA